>NW_020884890.1:10010387-10107794 GCF_003945725.1 Corapipo altera
ACTTCTGAGTCGACATGTTCAGGGAGCTGTTGATGGTGTCTCAAAGATCCTTTTGCTGATTAGTACTGTTAAATAAGAGTCCACCAGTGTGTATGCATTCTGAGGGGAATTTTGCCCTTTACTCATGACTCCATGCACATCAACAGTGAATTTCATCTGCCACATATCATTCAGATCTGCAATATTACTGTATATTTTTCAGTTCTTTACAAAATTCTTCAGCTTTAACTCCCTCAACTAAGTGTGTCTCACCAGCAGTATTTTCCCCTTCACTATACTCATAAGTAGTATCCTCAGGGATACCTCTGCAGATCTGCCCTGTTTTTCCATTTTGGACCTTACTTAGTTCTTATCCAAAGGCAACTGCATGTCTTCAATGAGGGTCTTCACAGATAATTTTATGATTACTCAAGGGGTTTTAGCAAGAGAATTTTGTTCTTGGCTCCTTCAAAGATGTCCTATGAGGTATTATTTTCTTCAAAAATTTAAAGACTGAATAGGTCATATTTATCTACTATTTCTATTAATTATTGGTTTACGATTTTTTTTTCCCCCAGTTAACCTAGCTTAGCCATCAGGCTGGCTCCTAGTTTCCAGGATCATACTTGAAGTTTTTTTAAAGAATTGCTGTCACTGTTGCTGCTTTGATCCTTCTGCTGATTTAAGCCATAGGTTACATGCTGTGCTTACTGGTTCAAGAGTTCCACATATGAGGTCTCTTTCACGGTTCTTGAATAAATGCCATCAGGTATCTTGGTTTGATACCATTCACTTAATTGCTCCACTCTGAAGTTTCTTTTATTGGATCATTTGGTCTTTTCCTTTATCTTTCATAATGCTACCTGCTAACCCTTGGCCTGATACAATTTCTTGCTTAATATGTGTGCCCTGTTCCATTTAGCCTTCAGGAGTTCAGACCGTCACGATATAAAATTATTCAAATATTTGCAGAGTGAGTTTTTATATAGGTTTACCATAGCAGATAAAATTACTCCAGCCTAATTCAAAATTTTACTGAATATCTGCAGGTTTCTTCTCAGAACAAAGCAGATTTTAGTTGAACTACGTTTTTAACAGCTTAATGGTTACATTTTTGCATCAAACACATCAAAAAGAGACAGGCAGAAAATGTAGCTTGAGGGAAACTGACAACTTTTCTTTCCAACTGGTGAATAATTCCCCTGCTATTATTCACTCATCCTCTCCTGGACTGATCCATGTTTTGGTACTCAAATAATTTCACATGTGCATTTTAACCAGCTTTCCTGGTTTAACTCATGTTTCTCTACAGAATGTCCCTTTAACTTGAATATCAAGAAGTTGGAACTGAAGAAAGAGAATATATTAAAGCAGAATGGACTAATTACACACAGCTGTAGGTATTTCAAAGTATTAGAAGCTTTTATAGTTCTGGATTTGTATTGACAGAAAAAGACAAAAATGGGAAAAAAATCAAAAACCTTAGCTCTACTTCCCACAGATTAAATTTTGCAGGTGGGATTTTTGTATCAAAATATGTTGTATTCTAGCTTGGGGCATATGAAAGGCCCGTGTTCTCTGCAAGATTGACTCTCCCAGAGGATCTTATTGTCCATTGCAAAGTTTTAAAAGGAACAGGAAAAAGGGCAAACTTAATAAATGTAACTCCAACTGCAATAATGAAGTGTTGCTTTTGGCTAGGGTAGTTATGTGGTTACACATATTTCAGTTTACTCTGATTTATTGTATTGCCTTGCCTTCTTTTTCTTTTAGGAATATGTAAGAGATTGTACTTCATTTTAAATCAGAGTTGTATGGTCTGAAATACCACTGTGTTAAAAAATAAGCTTGTGTGAATCAATAGACCTTTATTGACTTTCTCCGATTTATGCAAACTGAGGATCTGACTCAGTGTGAGTGATGAGTTAGGGCAAGCAGTGATGAGTTAGGGTAAACATGGTGATGAGTTAGGGTACGCAGAAATAATACTATGCTTTTCCTCTGTGAGACTAACTTCTCACAGAACCTAAGCTGGTGTTTTCTTGGTACCTGCAGGATGTATTTTTGGGTGGAAAAAAATTTCTGTGTTTCCTTACCTAGATCTACATACAGTTTCCCTTCTTGCACAAGCAAGGTGGCCTGTAACAGAAGTCTTTGTATGCATATTTCCCCTTCCTACCACTGCAATTTGTGATGAATACAATACAATTTTCTGTCAACTTCCCATGCAGACCAGATCTTAGGTCTGCTCCTTCCTTGTTCAGTGAGTAAAATGATTCGTCTTTTTCCTTTGTAAAAAAGTTCTTCCACCTTTGACCTAGATGTCAGTTCACACAATATTTTACCCTTCAAAAGTGTGGTCTTGAAGTGTGGTCTTTAATGTAGCCTTTATAGTTAGGCTCAGAGGTTACCCCCTCAAGAGAGGGTATTCATAAGTATTATATTGATAAATTTCCATAAATGATACTGTCCTAGTTAGAACAGCTGGGACCAGTTCATCACTGTATGGGTGTAACCCAAAACTGTGTATTCTATAGCCTTCCATACCGTTTCCCAGAAACTGTTATCAATAGACCATTTACACCATCTACATAGAGCAGGCCTGACTCCTCAGGCTATGAACTGGGTGTTAAGAGGCCTGTGAGATAGGAGGATGTTCCTGTCCTCACACCCATTGAGGAACCCCCTGCCCTGAGGGTGGTACTGGGCATTCCTGCCTGAACTGGAGGATATCTAATCTTGGAGTCTTGGGACTTTTTTAAACCACTCGTGGGATCCAGAGGAAGACTACAGACCACCACTCTCAACCAAACTGCAATCACCACTCTCAACCAGACTGCAGACCACCACTCTTGACTGGACTGCAATCACCACTCTTGACCAGACTGCAACAGCACTCTCACCAACAGGTTTTCCCCCTCTCCTTTTACTTTGGACTCAGGGAGCCCAGCTAACACCACTCTGTTCATGCCCCAAGGGGCTGGGTTATACATTTGGGTTTTGTGGGTTAAAACCAATTGTTTGTCTGTATAATCGTACTTATTGTATTATTTTATTAAATTGTTATTCTGACTTATAATCTCTCTTTTAAGTTGGGTTCATTTCTCCTGCCGGTTTACCTTTAAACCAGCACAGACACTTTGCAATCAATTGTGCAGGAATATCAAAGATCATTCAGCATAAGAAACTGAAATGCTTAACTAATAGATTATATACCCCTTAGAAGATATATCATCCTAAGTACATTTGACTTGTTTTACAGCAGGCTCTGGAGGCTGTGATCTAAGGACCTTCCAGTTATTCTTCCTGAAGAAAAATGAGGAAATAATGTCTATCAATAACATATTAAACACCATATGTGACGTTCAGCTCAAAGATAGTTTTTTTGTTTGTTTGTTTGTTTGGGTTCTTTTATTTTTACAGGTTATTTTTAATTTAATCAAGGTAATTCCTTTAATGAGTTTTCAATAGTGAAGGTCAGAAGTGGAATGCGGGCCTTGAATTTTATTCCTTTTCGTAATTCCTTGAAAGCATACTACAGTAGTTTATTATCATTAATAAGAAACTGTGTACATATGAACAGTTATGCTTTGTTGCTTCAACTTGAAGGTGGAGATCAGCTGACCATTGGAAGACATTGACAAAGGAAAGATGGATTTCTGCCTTTGGGCTGTGGTATTTCTTAGTGAAATATGTATTTACAGCTATGTATTACAGTATGATCAGCTTAAACTGAATGATTTGTAGGTGTAATATAAGTCATCATTGACCCTTATGGAATAAGCCCATGGCTGCAGAGACAGCATAACTTGCGTTGTGGTTTCACTACAGTGTTAACAACAGCCAAATGTTTGCAATCTAAGTTAAAGCCAGCTTGCACCTGCTCACAATATGTCGTATAGATAAGTGGCTCAGCAGCCACAATGCAGCAGTCTGAGAAAGGTCATTTGTGGGTGATAGGGTTTATGACTGTACCTAGTTCCTCGGCTGAGACTTTTTGTGATGGCTCTGGTTGCATGGTTCTGGTTTCTGTTCTCTGAGTTCTTACTCATTTGGGATTAGACTAAGACTAAAATGCATCTTCGATCTTAGCATCAGACCTGAAGTTTTGTCTGGCTTTCTTTCTTTAGGAGGTAAACCACTCAGTGTGATTAAAAGTCTGTTTCAAGCCTCTTAGGGGCAGAAGCAAAATATGATTTAAATCTAAATATCAGTCCCATAAAGTTAGCACTGTTTTGCTTCTGTGCACAACTCCAGCAAACACACAACAAAATTTGAAAAGCAAAATAATATCCATTTGGGAAGGCTCAGCTCCAGATGGAGTGCTGGAGACATTTAGCACATCACCACCTTGACCAGAGAGCTTTCTGAAACCATCCAATGGAAAACCCAGGTAGTGGTGATATGGTCAAATCTGGATCAAGTATCTTCCTGAGGGCTGCAGGGAGATACTGGTTCCTGCCAGGAACATGGGCTGGATGAGTGGACAGCCACTACTCATTGGCCACGGAAGAGCAGGTTTCCCTTCTCCCTCTAGGAAGCTGATTGCTGAGGTAAGAGGGGATGGAAACAGAAAGGAAGATACGGGAAAGGCTTTGATAAACTCATCAAGAGGAGTGACACTGATCCTTTTCAGATCTGTGCATTTGTGATATTCTCCCACAGTCCTCTGAACTTGGAAAAGAGAGAGATTTCAGGCACCTCCAACATTCTCCTCAAGTTGAATTATTTAGAAGGTAGTTCAAGACTGATTGGGCTAAAAAACCAGAACACAGCATGGATCACTGAGGCTGGAAAGGTAATCTAGATTCTGGTTTTAGAATTTAAGGCTTTTAACGTGTTTTATATTAGGCAGACTTGAAATATAGGGCTAAAAGAACAAGGGGAGCAAAGACCAGAAACCCATATATTTTCTCATAAGAAACTGCTACAACCATGGATTTAAACAGACATCAGACATCCAGTCTCCAGAGTGCACCAGCTTTTACAGGAACAATCCTGATAGTGCTCTGCCTATGAAATCATGGTTTAAGGCATAGGGACCTGAATATCATCAGTCAAACAAAGACTTTTTTCTGTATGGGTACTCTAATTACTAAGCTAAGATAGAAAGTTGTTCCAATCTCCTCCTTCAGAAGTTCTATTGTGAAACAAAGAAAAATTTCTCACTGAATTTTAGCGGTCTGTCCCTATTAGATGAGGCTCCATTTATGCAAAAGGAAGCCTTGTCTTTGAATACTGACTGACCAAGGAGGTAAATTCTAGGCTGCTCGTACTTAGGCAGATCAGAACATGGGTATGAGTGAAGTACTCCCTGCCAAAGAGAAGGAGAGCTATCAAGTATATGCGTCTAAAGGACTGAGATAGTTAGAATTACTGCCTG
Organism: Corapipo altera; assembly: GCF_003945725.1. Classification (NCBI taxonomy): domain Eukaryota; kingdom Metazoa; phylum Chordata; class Aves; order Passeriformes; family Pipridae; genus Corapipo; species Corapipo altera. The sequence goes on from NW_020884890.1 coordinate 10,015,750, forward strand.
AGAAGAGGTTTTTATGACAGTGGTTTGGGATTCAGGTCACTAAATACTGCCCAAGTCCTGATTTTGGGTACTTCTTTTATAACCTAACACTTTGTTTTAATTGTCAAATCCAATAGGTTACAAATATATATATATCAAGAAAGACATAGCTAGTTGATAGTATACACTGTAATTTATTATTTGGAGATGCAAGAAATCTGTAGTAATGATACAAACTCAGTGACTATAGCATAGTTTCTAACACATGTAGAAACGATTTGGGTCATGTAGATCTACATGTAGATCTGATAATATGAATATTATTTGAAATTGGAAAGGTGGGATCATTACTGTATAAAGTATGCATTCATTCAAAGGTATGCACACTTGAACTACAGAGAAATGTCAGCTTTTTCCAAGAGTCTGTGTCCCTTGGTCTAAGCTACAGAAACTTTAAAACAAACTGGGGGTACAAGGTACAAAGGTACAGTGAATTGCATTGTGGCAGATGTATATGTCTGTGCATTTGAAAAGCAAGAAAAGGAAGGCATGATTTGATAAGAAGGAATCTGACTACTTGGCAAATTTAGCTCTGATTTACCCTGGGAAAATTTGCGCTTTTTTGGAATGGAACTAAATATCCTTCAGTGTTTATATCATTGGTCTGAGGCGATTTATAATCATGTCAACTTGACGTTCCTTGACAGGTTAATGAGGTCCGTAGTCTCAGTGAGACTTTAATAGTCAGAAATAATAACAAAGCAACTTTATTTCAATGTGCTTTAGGACCAGCAATGGAAACACTGGGCAGACAGATGTCAGCAGCTTTCAAAGTTAATGAGTCAACATGGACAGTAACAGCTTGAGAGAGGATGAAAGGACCATTCGTTGTTTGGACACTCTACAGGTCTTCATATGTGATTGAACTATATGATCCAACACAGAAAATTAATGGAAAGTTAGATATGGATATTTGGGAATGACCATATTTGAACTTTAGAAAGTATAAAGCATTGTTTTTATCCATTCGTATTTGGTGATATTCATTGAAGGTAATAGTTCAAGCGTTATGAATATTGGAGATTATTTGGAGGTCAGTTTTTCAGTTTCAAATAACAAGCAGTTTATTTATGATTTGCACCAAGTGATATGGATTAAAATTTCTGTAGGATTTCTTGTTTCAAAGGATCAATGGAAATAAGACCTTTAAAAATCTGAACTTCAGAATCTGTTTAAAGCACAGGATTATTCTTCTTAATCTTGTAAAATTTACTTCTTGTACTGATTAGATTTAAAGAAATAGTTAATGTAAACTAATTTATTCATTCATGCAATCATCCGTTCATTCAGAAAAATAAAATACAACAACAGCAAATCTTACATTTCTGGACCCTAGTTCTGCAGATCATAACACATAATACAATTTCACACCCAAATGAATACCTTGAAATCAAGATTTTTTTAAAATTATATTAATTAATTTTAAAACACATTGTGGAGAAAATTATTAAAGCCACTCTTTATTAATTAACCTACTGTTATTCATTGACAGGTATGAGAAAATAAGCAGGCCCATACTGAGTCAGCAACTGTAGAGGTATCCCAGTATGTATGCAGCAGACTGCAGCTGTGCAAGGAGAGGGTAAGAAAAGTATGGAATAATTCTCTCCTAGACTTCAGTTGTTTTTGGTTCTGTAAATTTCCTGAGTTATATGTGGGGTTTGGGGCTTCAGTGACCATCACAAAATGTCTTTTCCACCTGTTTCTTCAGACTGTCCTTAGCTGCCCATAAGCTTTGCATCCACAGCATCCTTTGGCAAGGAGTTTTGATGGCAGGGTGTCTGGTGTCAGGATTTTTCCTTTGAATCTCACTTCTTCTTTTCTTTACTGTCCTGTACTTTTTTCTGTATTACAAAACTGAAGAAACAGTCAAGCCCTATCAATTATGCTTAAGTCAGCATAATTTTGGAGGCTTCTATTCCATTCCCCACCTCCCAGCTCTCTCTTTTCCAGACTGAATCCAGTTTATTCATTCCTACTCATAGAAGGTAGGAATTTAGCAGATTCATTTAGCAGATCTAAAAACTACAATGAGCACAATTAGTTGCAAGAAGAGTTTTAGCATATTTTATATTAAAAACCAGTATTTGGGTTGTGGGAAGATAATACAATGAAAAATATTTTGGGAGAAAATTACAAATATGTCCCTGTTAGCTACATTTCAACTCTGTCTCAGAACTTGCCTCTGTCACTGGTTTAATGAGAGATTCTTCCCAATCTCACCCTCTTTGAAACAGGTATGTTTTCATATTGAAAAGAAAGAAGAGGGATCCCGCTTTACCTGCCTTTTTATTAACAGTTACAATATAGTTAAAATATGTTGAATATTTGGGACAATAAGCAATAAAAACATATATATAATTTTTTTCTTGTTAAGTGCTATAACCATTGAACAATGCAAATGAGAAGAACAGAAATAAGAATAATATTCTTTTTGTGACTAAAGGATGAAAGAATATTAAACTCTTTCTGCTTCTTCTCCAGTTTTTTCCTAGGAGAGATCCAGTTGCCTGTGGTTTTGTCTGTGATTTCAAAAATAGTAGAAACAAGACTCGGTTGGATGTCAAACAGAAATGACTATGGCACTAAACTAATGTTTGGATTTGCAGAAATCCCTTGCCTAAATCTGAGATGTCAGTCTAGATTTAAGGTTTTGTCTTATTAAAAATAAACTGTTTTAAATAAGAATTTATATCAAGCTTCTATTTCAGTTAAAAGCAAGAGGGATTCCTTCTAGCTGACATTTAACTCAATGTTTCCAGATATTTATATTGTATGGAGAAGTAAAACTGAGTTTTGATGGACCATATTCCATTCTCAAAAGAAGATAACAAATTGTTCTTGAGATTAACTCTTTCCAAAGAATTTAGCTTTGTTTTATGTGAACAGATTGATTTCTTTCTAAATTATCTGTATTTCAAGTCTATTCTATAATGATCCCCGAGTATGTTACTCTACTGATGGACCATAATTTTACAAACTGAAATGATGCTGTTAAGATTACAGGGCAGTGCAGATAAGACATAAGGTACTTGTCCTGTTCCCTGATTACAAAAGCATGCACAGACTTTCAATCTCAATGCCTTCTAACATTACATTGAAGTTTGATTTTTAAAACTACTTATGAATGTAACTTTGAAATCCATTTTCCATGAACATGAAATACAATCACTTGCATACTTCCAAAAAGCAAATCCAAAAGGACGATGAACATAACTAACGCAAATTAAATTGCTCTTAAAAAATGTCAGTAGAAAATCTCTGGTATTATTTTCCCAGCTTCTCACTGAAGATATTAAGGGATTTTATGTAAATATTATTGAAAGGTGATATCCTCTTTTTTTGCAATGTAGACACACTGCTCATTGTGTGCTAATCCAGCTGCTGTGGTGTTCAGTACTTCTGTAGCAATTTCTATAGAGGAAAACACATGAATTTCATTTGTAAGGTACCTGCTGAAGCATTCATCGTTAAAGATTAGCAACCACTCAAAATGATGTTGTATGTAGAACTGTGCCATGCTTTCATTAAACAATTGCATTTGTACACTTTCATACAGAAGCAAGCAAATTTGATTCAGGTTTCTAAAGACTTGTGAATTTTTATCATGAGGGGAGTGGTTTTTTTGTGCTTACCAATACATTGTTTTGAAGGTAAAGTTTATGCATGATCAGCACCCCTCCCTATTTTTCCCTCTAAGTTATAATTTCACCTCTTTCTTTTTAACTTGGTGTGTTTCTGCTCACTCTGTATCTGGGAAAAGTGCAAATAGTCCTGCACTTTGGGCTGAGTCCTTGGATGATTGAAAGAGTGCTTCCTGACACCCTCCTGTTTTCTGACTGTGGACTGGAGATCACAACTCGACTTTGGAAGAGATAGTTTTCCTCTGTAGTGTACTTGAATAGAGACTAGTCTGTTTTATTCTTTTACCCTGACTAATTCACTCAGAAACCTATGATATTCCAAATCTTAGGTTTAGAAGAGGCCATACACTGGAGCCAGTGATGTAGAAGAAGCAAGAAACTCATGTATTTCAAAATACAGGCAGTTAATGAAGAGGTGAGGGGACTGAGACAACTGGTGTGGAGACAGAGATTTCAATTCGTTAGGGAAGGAGTAAAGGGGTAGAAAGAATCCATGCTTGAAAACCAGGAATGAATTTGCTTTCTGTGTCCAGGAGGGGGTCTGTGTGAATGTCTCAAGTTTTTTTGGCCTGGCTTTACATGCAGGGTCTGTAGGGACAGAATAATCATTGTGGCTCCAAAGCGTTTTTGGGGCAGGGAGTCACGATAGCAACAGTGAAGGATGCCTGTGCAGAAACAGTGATGGAGAAGGGACACTGTGTAATATACAGTCCAGGCACAGCCACGACAAACCCAACTTGCCTTGTGTCCAAATGTACCTAGAGGAGATATACTACTCGGGGGAAGTCCTATTACTTAGCCTGGCACCCATTTACATTAGGAAAGAATTAGATGGCCTATCCATAGCAACTGAATACTACAGTTTGGGAAAGTGTGTTACACCTTGGGTCCTTAATTTAGGGGAGAGAAAGGCCAGCCTGAGTGACAGCAAACCGATCTCTTCCCTTAGCAGTTTGTTTGAATGGCTTTATTACTGGTGCCATTTAATATCTATGGTGTAAGCTAGATCTGCTTTACCCTGATGAAATCTGTTAATTCCCCTAATCTCCCTTAGATCCATCCTCCTAAGTACTTTACATAAACTGTTATCTATTGACTGTTTCAGAGCACTGAGGTCCTAGGATTCGTCCATGGTAGTGAATGTTTCTTAGCTCCATTTTTCTTCTCTTGTACCATGATTTGTTCAAAGATTTCCAAATAAATACAGCAGAAACTCTTAAAACAGTCAAAACAATGTCACAGGATATGGCAACATATGCCCACGCCATGACTCTTGGAATGTGAAAACATGAGAATCTTGACTTAAAAGGAATGTGCATTTGCTAAATTTCAGAGAGGAGGACAAAGCTCTTCAGAGATTCAAAAATGCAAATATTATTCAGTCTTGCAAACATAAAAATGATAGAACATGTTCTTACAATGACCAGGATATGTTGCTTCTCTCAATGGTTGATGATTTTTTTTTTTCTGGAACAGTGTTTACCAGATTTTCTAAAGAAGCCACTGAAAAATCCTTTGGAAAAGTCATTCTGTTTTGCAGTATGGTTACTGTTGAACTGATGTAATTTTTCCAACCACGTGAACTCAAGAAAAGTGCAGAGAGAAGAATGAAGAAAAAAATCCTACCGGTTCTATTCAGTTAGGGATTTCTTTGACAAAATCTCCAAGTAATTCATTCTCAAATGTAAGATTCATCTCCAGGTTCAAACACCTTAGTTGTTGTCAGCTAAAATACCTAAGCTCCCATAAAAGTCATAACCCTGTTGTATCAATGGACTTGCAGGAGATTTGCAGCTGACCAGTTGTCTGAGCTAGGAATTCAGGTACCTCAGCTTTCACTTCTAGGGCTATTTTAGGTGTCTGATGGTATTAAGGTACCTGTAAAAAACTTAGAAATGTGACTAAAAGGAAATCCTTTTCTGCAGAAGCATCTGGAAGCTCAGTGTGATTGCTTATTTTCATATGACACTCAACACCTACATTTACACAACAGAGCTGACAGGCACAGTAAGCATTTTCCCCCTTAGATTTACAAAATAATTCCGATTAATTTGGTACATTAAGGACCAAAGAGCATCTTGATGCAGCATTAGAATGACATAAATGTCCAGACAGATTCAGCAACAATAAAATCAAATGTGAAAATGAATCAGTACCATTCAATGCAGGTTCCAGTAAGTTCTCTAGTTTTTTTTGTTTGACAGTGTTTCTACAATAATACTTTTTAAAGTCTTCAACCAATTGTTTCATGCATTAAAAATCACAGAAATTGTGCACAGTATGCATGGTAGGACTTTCTTATTTCATATCTCTGAGTTTCCACAGTTAATTACTACACTTTTAATTTTAGAAATAACTGAAAAGTCCTTTTTCCAAGATTTATAACCCTACATCAGCATTAGCAACGTGGTGGAGACTTGGCAACAAGAGGACCAGTCCAAGAAAAGATTGGTTAGTCAGCTATTTACAAAAGCTTGTTTCTGCCCTTCTCTGTTGTAGCAAATACACCTTCAGCCTTTTTCAAGCTCTCCCACTTCCCAAACAGATGGTGTTTTTAGCAGCCTTGGAAGGTCCCCAAATTCAGACTATTTTGGAATGAGAGAAGTAAGATCTAAGTCTTGGAGTGCTCACAGAGAAGGGTCTGCCAGACATAACCTCCTTTGTGCAGAAGAGGATCGATTTCCAGCACCCTGCTGACCACTTGCTGGGAAATCTGACACGAGAAGAGGATTCCCCCCTGAAGAAAGCCAGCACTGGCAATTTTAGGCTATGAATGTTATAATCAGCTTCTTTGAACCAACTGGACTAAATGAAACTGTGTTTCTGAGTCCCCATGTGTGATAATAAGTAGTAGATTTATTTACAATATAATGTACCACTGACAAGACTATGTGTGACACAAGCCTAAAATGTGTTGGATACATTTATGGGCCAAATCTGCCCTCAGTAAAAATCAGCACAGAGCCACTAGAAGGTATGAGTTAAGCTGATTTCTATGAGGTAATGGTCTCATCCAACATTTCACAGTTTCTCATTTTTATGGAAGGGTTTGAAGTTAAATATATTTCACGTATTTTCTTCCTTTTTTTTTTTCCTTTTTTTCCTTTGTAATAGTAGAAGGAAAAATTTACTTTGAGGAAAATGATTGCAACAACCCCACTCCCCCATCCTGTTTTTGATTATTTCTCAGGAAAGGTTGAGTATATTTTTCATCTTTTTGGTTTCATTAGATGGTCATGGTAGAGAATGACTTCTGTGAACACAGTTTTTGCTTATGAGATCTGGCTTTGAATCATCTTGTCATGGTTAGGGCATACAGCTTACAAAAAATGACTTTTCTTTTCTGCATTGCTGAGAACGCATAAAAGCCTTTTCAAGCTTATGGATGCTCAAGTAAATAGTTTCATTTTTAAACTTGCAAAACAAAGGCATAACACAAAGGTGACCTGATACACTCTGAAATGTTGCCAACCTTCTTCTCCTTTTATAGATCACCAAGTATTTCCACATAATTTAGGGAAGGAGAACAAACAAAATTATTTTTATATAGCTCTAGGTTACTTATTCTGTTTTACACCAGACTTTGGGAAATTCTTTTGATCGAATTCTATTAAGGTAATTTGGGCCAGAAACTGTAGTCTCTGCCAGTGGAACAAGTACAGTATTTTACTAGAAAAACTGAGATCTGTTTCATGTATTTCTAATTGATATTTCCAGATCTTTCCATATGCACTATGTCTATGTTGTTAGAAATTGCCTGTGGAAAAGAATACTTCACAGCCAGAAGGGCTAATGAACTGGGCCATTTCAGGTTACCTTATAATCATTTTTGTCAAACTTTCTTGGCAATATCACTAGAGCATTAAAAATGTGCTAATGCAAAAGGGAAAAGCTGATGTTTGGGTTAAGATTTTTCCAATCCAAACACAAAATCAAAAACATGTAAGATAATCAAGAACTAGACAGCAAACACTTGGCTTCATAAGGTATAAGTGATCTATTTTGCTCATTAATTACCAGTAATAAAAAGAAAATAATTATGAGACGGCCTATATTTTTCTTCTTTTTCTCTTTCTCCCCCTCCCCTGCTCCTCCGCCACCTCCCCAGTTTATGATATATTTTCTGGATACTGTGAGCTCTTCTGACTGGAAACTCTAAGAAGGGCTTAAGTATAAGGAATATCCTGTGTTTCTTTAGACTTCAGTTATTTCTGTTGCAAGGCCCTAAAACCTGCAAAAATACTCAACCGCAGTAATAATTGGCAAGAATAGATACTTTATACCTGACCAGTAGGATTTCAAATTAGCTTAGAGTGCATTGTGGCGCTGAACTGCTGTGTTCCTAAATGCCTATAGCAATATCAATTTCTGTCTCAGTGTAGTTTTGGCTATTTTCAGGTGCTCAATAGTTTAAGGTAACAGTTACACCAGTGATATCAGACAGAAATGCTAGTCAGGAGATCATATCCACCTAAAACCAGCTCATGTTGTGAAATTGTCTAGAAAGTACTTTCCTATAATTTATATTAAAATCAATATCTGAGGGAAAGAGAAGTGAAGAATAAATATTTGTGTTAGCTCAATCAGCTTTTAGAGTGTTTTAAAATAAGCCTGAAATTACATCACAGTAAGGTAAACATATTTCTTTTATCATCCTGATAAAATCATGCCATGATGTTTGTCACCTGAATAAATCCACACAGTACTTGCTTGTAAAGCCAGAATACTCTTTGGTGTAGTATAGTAAATAATATTCTAAAAATAAAAATCAACTGAGATGAAGGTTGTCCTGTCAGTACAAGCCTGGCCTTTTTTTTTTTTTTAATATATATGTAGAACTACGATTTGGCTATTCCTTGTAACATGAATTTTAAGTTCTGTAAGTCAAGAAGAATAAAAATAAGGCAAATTCAGGTCTTTCAGTAGCTGTACTTCTTGAACCTCTGTACAAGATTAAGTTAATTTGTGTGCAATAAATTTTACACTCTTATCAGAAGTTTGAGCAGAAGTACAAACTGTGAAAAAGTGCTATTTTTGCACTTGAAAAAAACCGGACACTGTTGATGGGTGATTTACTGAGGCAAGTAAATATATTGCTTTGTAAGGGATCCTAGGATAAAATATAAACTATCACAGTAAAGAGGACCCAGCTCTTTTCCAAACTGCAGGTAGGATGCTAATTCTGGCAGTCACTTGCTGGTCCTGTGAGAATGAGTCATGCATCGCCTGCAGATACAGTGGTAGCACGTGGGGCTAAGTGCCACTCAGCCCCAGCTTCAGCTCCCTGCTCTTGGTGCACCCCAAGAGAAGGTGGGAACTCTGCTTCTCTCCTTTCTCTTTACAAGATGCCTTCCCTTGCTTCTCAACACTGCTAGGACCAGCTCAGAAATGAAAAGAAGTTGGGTAAATTGAGGCAAATAGGCATTTCTGTATAATAAAAATACATCAAATATTTTACACAGAAATCACATACCCACTTAGTTTTAGTGAATAAAGTTACTCTATGTGCTGTAGAATTATGCTTTTAAAGTTATGACTCATATCAGGAGTTATATTAGCAGATGTTCATGCAGCTCAGCAAAAAGCCAAAAAAATAAGAAAAAATGCCCCGTTACACTTCTAATTTTCTCCCCACCTCATTACAGAGTTGCAAGACTCTTCTCTCTCTCACACTTTGAGTGTCACTCTGTACAATATCAATAAATACAGACAAATACAAATATCACATGAGAATCGAGTATGCAGGGAGAGTCAAGAATTTAGAGACTTATTTAGATAAATGCCTCCAGACAATGCTGGCTAAGATACAACTGGTACAATTTTCTGGACATATGAAAAAGAGTACAGAAATACATGTAAACATAGCATTAGTAAACACAACATTAATAAGATGCTACTAGACTCATCCTGATGACCAGAATTATTGAAGGATGTGGGATACTTCAGACTTCAGGAAAGGGCTACAAAGCAATCAAGAGTCTGCGAGCAAAACCCTTCTGCGTGAAGCTGGTTTAAGGTGGCTCTTTTTGGTTTAACAAAAAAGAATATCAAGAGGCAAACCAGTACCCTGTACCTGGTCACTGGCAGGCAGAGAACAAGCCTTACATCTGTTTAATCTACTTTGCAAAACCTTCCAGCACCTTGTGACTGAAAGCTGACTTTTGACAAGTTTACCCTAAGAATTTCTATTCATAAAGGTAGGAAAACCTCAAAAGAACTTTCTGGGCTGATGGTGAAAGGACGTTTTTTGGATTCCTTAAAACTAAATTTGATCTCTGTAAACATTTGGTTTAATACAGATAGTATCTGAATGACTTTGTTTGTTCTTTGGGTTTTGTTTGTTTGTTTGGTTGGTTTTGTTTGTTTGTTTTTGTTTGGGGTTTTTGGGTTTTTGCTTTTTTGTTTGTTTGGGGTTTTTGTTTATGTTTTTGTTTTGTTTTGTTTTGTTTTTGTTGTTGTTTTAATTTTATTTGTTTGTTAGTTTGAGTTTGGTTTTGGTTTTTTTTTTTTGAGAGACAATTTGTAGCCAGTTTTCCTTTCCTTTTCCAGGCTAAGCTTTGCTCACCATTCCTGATTCCTATAATCCCTCTTCCCTCAGTGGTGCATAGGGATGGAGAATGAGAGTTGTTGTCAGTCCATAACTCAGCTCCCTTCTGCTGCTCCTTCCTCTTCACATTTTTCCCTTACTCCAGTATGGGTTTCTCATGGGTTCACCATTCCTATGAGAAAACCTGCCCCTGTCTGGGCTCCTCACCATAGGCCACTGTTCCGTGGGCTCTCCGCTGGCAGCAACTTCCTTCATGGGTGAAACAACCTGCTCCTGCATAGGATCCTCCATGGGTTCCTCTTTGGATATCTGCTCCACCCTTGACTTCCATGGGATTCAGAGGAACAGTCTGCACCACTGTGGCCTTCTCCAAATGTTGGAGAGTCCTCGTGGTTCGGGACCTGGAGCACCTCCTCTCCCTCTTATTCCTTTGACATTGTTGTCTTCAGGGCTGTTTCTCTCACATTTTTCCTTATCCTTCTCTGCCAAGCAGCATTTTGCTTTTTCCTAAGTACACTTTCTCCAAGGCACCACCATCTTGGTTGCTGGGCTCAGCTGTGCCCTGTGGTGGATATGCTGGAGCTGACTGGAACAGGCTATGTCTGGTATGGGGCAGATCTGGCCTCTCCTGGATCTCTGAACTCAAGACAACGAAAACTAACAGCAATGCCATCACCTGTGACACAAAGGAGATCAGTGTAGGTCTTCTGTTGGTCTCTTCTGGCATTAACTCCACAAAAAAGTGTTTCAAAATGGTTTCATGGTCAGCCAGGCACAAGTGCTGACAGGTAGCATTAAGTTTTTTTCACACCACATTATTAAAAATATGTGACAGCATGCAATTAATTTTATATAAACTGGTGAGAGACAGCAGCTAGGTACCTACTTTATTTGCTACCAATTTATGTTGCATTCCAAATGGGGCCTTAGAGACAAAAGGCTCTTTGTCACAATGCCAGCATGCGTCTGAGCTCAGGCAGCTAAAGGTGAAATCATATCACGGTGGCTCATGTGTGCAAATTTGATAATACAATTGCTTTCAAGTCACCTGCAATGTACTGATCCTGCTCCACAATGCAGTGTACTATGGCCTCCACAACAGGCCCATAATCCCTGTGCATTCAAGTAAAGCTGAATTTTTATATCCCATTTATAAAGCTGTTTATCATATATCATTGTAACTACCAAAGGAGTCTCCCCAAAGACTCTAAAAAGGCACTTGTTGTCCTAAACAAGTCCAATGAGAAAAAATGTTTAGAATGTCTTCAAAATAAAGTAAACCAAAGTAGAAGAATACTTTGAAAATAATCTGTCATAATAAAAATATATAAATGTGTATGTCAATTCTTCTCTAACGTAAATAGAGCAATACTGATTTATGGCTGCAGATAAATTCATTCCTAAATTTTAAATCACTACCCTAATAATTTCCTTGAGCTGAAACAGTCCTCAACCCTGTGCATGTTTGAGTGTATTATATGTAACTGAAGGGGGCACGTGTGCCCCCTGATGCACTGAGGAAATGAGTTGAAATCAAACTGTTACAACAGACACACACTTCCAAAGAACTCCAGCTTTTACTGTCCCAAGAATTCTAACCTACTGTCAAGAAGAACAAACCCTTGATCTTTCAAAGACTGAAATGCATGGTGAGTTTGTAGAAGTCAGAGTTTGTAGGTAAAATATTGTGCTGGAGGACAAAAATGTATAAAATAAGTGCAAAAAAAAAAGAAGTTGAGAAAATGTTGGTGATTGATGTGACTCTTTGGTCAACATCTGCCTGAGAAAGCCCCTATTCTATGGAGTATCCAAGGCTGGGGAGAGAGAGAGGGGATAAGGAAGATGTCATGGAACAGACTCCCCTCTGCACACCAGGCTTCCTGGTCTCTGCTAGCACTGGCTATCATAGCACTGCTTCCTGCCACATGGTCCTCTAGGGTGGCAGAGCTATCCTCACATCTTTGTGACAGTATAGATCCACAGTAGCTTCTTTCAGTATTGTTTTTATTATTATTTACATTTTAATTGATTTTATTTTTATTTGTGTATCTCAGTTTGCATGTCCTTAATGTTAATATCATGTCCGAAAAAATTACTCCAGACGTGCAGATCAATGCAGAAAATATATGCATTTAAGATGATCCTCCTCAAAGGTAGATGTCCCAAGAAGACACACCAGACAAGGAATGCCTGTTTCTCTCCCTTGATTGTAAAGATAGTCTGTAGAAAGAGCTCTGTCATGAACTCTTGCATCCTGCAGATGTCTAATGACATATCAGCATCTGTGTCCAAGACAACATACTGGAGAGCCTGGAGCTGAGAGTAGAGAGTTGAACATCTTGGAGTAGGTGATCCTTGAATATTAACCAGCTTTTTTGGGCTCTGCTTCTTTCCAGGGCATTATCCCACGGTACTCGACCAAGCAAGTCCTTGAAGAGGCCAAAGTCTACTCTCCTGAAGTCCACGGTAGTGAGTTTGTGTCCTACTCACCGCCCTAAGGATCTTGAGATCCAACATTTCATGGTTTCTGCAGCCAAGGCTGCCCTTAAGCCTCATATTTGCCTCCAGCCTCCCCCTGTTGGCAAGAAAAAGGTCCAGGATAGCATCTCTACTCATTGGCTCCTCTACCACTTGGAGAGTTATTATCAGTGCATTCCAGGAACCTCCTGGATTGCTTATACCCTCATCTTCTTGGTCTTCTTGGTCAGATGGCCTGTATCAGACCCCTACAATAATGTCACCTTTCCCTACCCTCCCTTTAGTCCTCACCCATAAGCTCTCAGTCATCTTCTCATCCATCCCTAGGTGAAACTTCATGCACTCCAGCTGGTTGTTGCCATAGAGAGCGACACCCTCTCCTCATCTCCCCTACCTGTCCTTCCTAAAGAACCAGTGTCCTATCCCAACATTCCAGTCTTAGGAGCCATCCCACTATGTCTCCATGATGCCAATAAGATCATAGTCCTACAGGTGTGTGCATGTCTTTGGCTTCTCTTGCTTATTTCCCATCCTCTGTTTGTTTGCCTAGAGGGATTTAAGTTGGGCCCCCGATGAGGTTGACTTGCTGGCTGGAGTGGCTGGAATTCCTTTGTTTTGCTCTTCAGATGCTCTCTTGCTGACCTGTGCTCCCCCTCAAGACTCCAAGCATCTGCTGCTGATGCTGGCATCAAACTGGTAGGAGTGGGATGGGCTGAGGTTCCCCTGCCCTGGCAAGTTCACTTCAAAGCCCTCTTCACCACCAGCTTGGCAAGTCTGTGGCCTATATATGTGCAACATTTACACTGCATGGCTTTTGCTTCAGTCTTGATGTGCAGTCCCTTCCCACTGGGACAGATCCATACAGGGTGCACATGCACTAAGTCCCACAAAGCCAGTGTCTGTTTCATCAGAAGTTACGAATTTTGGACAGCTTGGAAAATTAGGGTCCAAGTCCTAGCCTTGAAAAAGACACTTCAAAGTAGGAATTTGATTCTTGTTATCTCGGTGCTTTTTTCTTTCTGAGAAGCTTTTTTAATCTGAGAAGGCCTTTTAAATAGTATATCGTAAATTGTTGAGTAGTTGCTATTGTCAACCTGAACAACAAGCAGAATGTTAATTATAGGGTGTGTAAAATTAAAGAGAACAAGTTAATTAAAGGCAGGAAAAGGCTAATTGAAATATTTCCTTTTTTTTTTTTCTGTTTATTATTTGATCCTTCTTCTAAGTAGATGGGAAAAGAGACCATTTCTTTTTCATTTTTCCTTTATTTTTTTTTTCTAGTACAACTCTGGGTTTCAGACTATTTCACAATTGTATATGAGCTGAGCAGCAACTGAGACAGACAGACTTTTTCTTGAAAAAAGGGAGAGAAACTTATAAAGTTAACATTTAGCAAATGTCAAAACACGCTCTAGGCCAGTTTCTCACTTGGTGCTGCTGGAGGTTAGTGCCTTTGACGTCAATGGAATGGTTCCCATTTTCAACAGGTGTATCCCAGCCCACTAGCCCAATATTTGCACCATATACACCATAGAGGAAACAAAGGAATACTGAGAGAGCTTTATCTATTTACCTAAAGAAAAGAAAGCTGTTTTTTTATGGGTGAGTGTTATAAATTTGCTGGTTGAGTGCATGTGCTCAAATAAAAGGCTATATTATTTGTCCTACTAAGTACAGTTTGTTGGATTTTCAAAGCTGGTTTGCTATTTACCACAAATACAGAGGGCTTTGTACTCACTCTGACCTTTGGTTCAGAATTTATCTTTTAAAATGTTAACGATTTCTCTAGATTTGAATGAAACACATTTTTTTCTGTGTGGTATGGCCAAAATTCTTGTTTCAAGAATTGTTTGGTGGTCATAATACTGGTCTCACTTCAAGAAAGACATTGAGATTCTGGTGGAGGGTCTAGAGAGTAAGTCCTGTGAGCTGAGGGAGCTGAGGTTTTTTAGCCCAGAGAAGAGGAGGCCCAGGGAAGACCTTACTGCTCTCTACAACTACAGGAAGGGAGGTGGAGATTGACCTCTTCTCCCATGCAACAAGTGACAGGACAAGAAGAAATGACTTCAGTCTGTGTCAGGGGAGGTTCAAATTGGACGTCAGGAAGAATTTTGTTAAGCACTGGAATGGGCTACCCAGGGAAATGGTGGAGTCACCATCCCTGAAATGTTCAAGAAATGCATGGACATGACACTCAATGCTATGGATTAATTGACATGGGGGTGTTCAGTCAAAGGTTGGACTTGATGATCTTGGAGGTCTTTTTCAACCTCAATGACTTGATTAAGAAGTTTAACAATGGCAAGTTCTGGATTCTGCATCTGGAACAGGGTAGCACTGGTTGTGTGTATAGATTGGAGAGCAAGAGGTTGGAGAGCAACGTTGCAGAAAGGGACCTGGGAATCTGAGTTGATGGCAAGTTGAACATGAGTCAGCAGTGCCCTGGTAGCCAGGAGGGCCGACCCTGTCCTGGGGGGTATCAGGCAAAGCATCACCAGCTAGTCAAAGGAAGTTATTTTCCAGCTCTACTCTGCACTGGGGTGGCCTCACCTTGAATATTGTGTGCAGTTTTGGACGCCACAATGTAAAAAAGATATTAAGCTATTAGAGAGCATCCAAAGGAGCCATGAGGATGATGAAGGTTCTTGAGGGGAAACCTTATGAGGAAGAGCTGAAGTCACTTGGTTTGTTCAGCCTGGAGAAGAGGAGACTGAGGGGAGACCTCATTGCAGTCTACAACTTCTTCACAAGGGGAAGTGGAGGGGCAGGTACTGATCTCTACGCTCTAGTGACCAGTGACAGGATTCGAGGAAATGGCATGAAACTGAGTTGGGGTATAGGGTGGCCTTATTCCAACTGCTTATTTGGTATCTATCACAGAGATTGAAAAGCATCTTTTACCCAAAAGCTTTCCAGTGATAAGATATTCCTTGCTCTACTGATTTCTATGTGTTTGGGCCTTCTTATTGCTTAGATAAAAAAACCCTTTGTTTTAAAAAGTCTCAGATGATTGGTTGCTGTTTCTGCAGCCAGGTGAATGACCAGGAAATAGAAAGAAACCATTCTTTTCAATCCAAGGAAAGCTTTAAGGAGACTTAGAACTGCCTAAATCCCTTGGGTTAAAGAGAAAATAGGAACAAGAAGAAAATGTCTGTAGCAGAAAAGCTCTTTCTCTTTGTGTGTGTAAGTGAAACAGTTGCATTTGTTCTTCAGACTTTTAAACCTTTAAAAACATCCTGGTCTGACAAGATTTCTGTATTCTCAAAGTCTTCAGTTTGCAACTGCCTGCTGCTGAATTTAAAACCTGGAAGAAATTGCAGCAGACTTTTGCTACACTTTGTACATCCTACTCTTTGTCCTGGTTTTGGCTATGGTAAAGCTAGTTTGGAATGTTTGGAATTAGGATGAGAATAATGTTAACACACCAATGTTTTAGTTGCTGCTGAGAAGTGCTTACAGTAAATCGAGGAGTTTTCATCTGCTCATATTGCCCTACCAGCAAGGAGGCTGATGGGCCACATGAAACTCGGAGGGGACACAAGCAGGAAAACTGCCCCAAGCTGACCAAAAGGATATTCCATGCAATAAGATGTCATGCTGAACAAAAAAACTGGGGAGAGTTAGCTGGGGGGCAATGGCCTGCTGCCTAGCAGGGCATTGGTCAGTGGGTGATGAGCAAGTGCATTGTGCATCACTTGTTTTGTATATTCTTTTATCATTGTTATTATTTTACCTTCCTTTTCTGTCCTATTAAACTGTCTTTATCTCAACCCATGAGTTTTACGTTTTTTTTCCAGTTCTCTCCCCCATCCTACTGGGGAGCAGCGAGGTGTTTAGCTGCCTGCCGGGTTAAATCCCAGCACTCGTTTTTGGGGCCCAGTGTGGGATTTGAAGGGTTGAGATAATGACAGATCTGACCAGAACATTTGTTCTGGTTACAGAACAATTTGCTAAAACAAATTTGTTACAAGTATTCATTTTATTAATTTAATAGTCCTTGGTTACAATGTTGATTTATTTACTCTCAGAGTTGATGCAGTTGTTCTCAGGGTTGTGTTATGCAACATCTTTCCTGTTGTGCTGTTTATCATCTCAAGGGTTGGATTAAGATTATAATTTTGCTGTACCTTTTGTATAATACTAGTTTATGATTTGATAAAATGACTAGTTGTGAAACTAAACTGGTATTTGTATACAGTATTGCTGTTGTCTCTATACTTCAAGAATCTATCAGAAACTATTAATAATTACATCTTTTACCATTTCTCCTTGGACAAGTAGCCTCCAGGCTAGTTATAATAGCTCTTGAGAATGTTGAATATCATTGGGATGTTCAACCATTACATTCCTACTACTATGTCTCTTTAGTGTGTTACGTGTCTTGCTTAAGGTTAAACTTAAGTAAAAATTGTTCTGAGAATTCCAACAATTCAAAGAGAATATGTCCTACTCCTCACCTGTACAAATGAGTACCTTAAATATGAGGAGTAAGAGTTCCTCTGTTCGAGAGGGAGGATATAGTGGATATACTCCCCAGGGTAACTACAATTTACCTGTGGTTCCACAGGGAGGACACTAGGAAATGGGATAGAAAATTTACCTCAGCCTTAGAAGTATGGGTATCTGAATTGCAAGGAAAAACAGTCACAAAAGGAGAATCCCTCTTGTGCAAAATTTCCAGGAAAATTGCTGCTTCAGTTTCCAATGAGCAGTTCCAAAAAGAGTAAAAAGGCTGATCGTAGTTCTGAACTTAATAAAGATACTTCTTATTTGTATTTACAGGAAGGGAGTTACAAATACTGTGTCCTGGACTAGAGAGGATCTACCTTCAACCAGGTGGAATAAGAGTACGACACAGTTTATATTGGACTATGTGGATCCAATTGGCCTGGCACTTAGACCCACAGGCTCTGGTAGACACCAGTGCACAGTGTAATCAAACTATAAAGGGGTAAAATCTATCTGGATTCTGTGACGGGGGAGCATTTGACTTCATTGTTATGTAGGTCATAATGAAAATATTAAACAGTATTGACTCCTGAGACATGTTGTTTGCGACCAATCTTACAGTGACAATACTTCTCTGTGTGGTGTCAGAATCAATGTGCGGTACCACAGCTTTTGGCATAGATGTTTTTGTCTGGCAAGCTTGGTGCTGTGACTACTTCCCTGGGGAGTGATCACATCAAGTTCACCAGAGTTCAAGAAACATGATACTCTCAGGCACATGGTGTGACTCTTGTGGATGGTCCTGTGGAGGGCTAAGGGTTGGACTTGACGATCCTTGTGGGTCCCTTCCAATTCAGCATTTTCTGTGATCCTGTGTTCTTCTAAGCTGTGTTACAACCAATGGAGAGATTTAGTTTGCGGTTCCATAAGTAAGATTTGAATCATCTTTTAATTTACAGCTATTCAGTAGAACATGGGTGGCTATTCTAAGCGACATTTTCTAAGCTTGAGGATTAAATACAAGACTTGGTCAGAATCTGTTTTCATCAGTGAGAATGTAAAGTTTTTAATGTAACCAAATCCAGTATAAGGGAATAATTTAAAAATATCCTCTTTTCCCATCTAGAGCACATATTTCTTCTGACCGCATGGGCACATGAAGGTTTTCCAGGGTCTAGGACTGTTCATTCCAGTAAGTTATTTTTCCACTTAATATGAAAAAAAAAGAAGAATGTTTTGCTTTTATACAAAAAAATATATTGTTCTTTATATATAAAATCCTTCTGGTATATCTCAGAAATTACATACACTACATGTGATGCTATATATAGTTTTGAATCTATTGTTGCTACATTGTATTTACATGTTGCACTTCTCTTCCTCTACAGAAGTCTGGTTTCCTCATCCTTCAGAAGCACATAATTATTATTTTGGGGCAAATTTGTTTTTCCTTGCTGACAGGATCTGTTGACACACAAGTGCTCACCTTTGAGACTGTAACTTTTTCTTTTTTTCACTTTTAAATAAGAAATATGTTCTGGGAGATTTTCATGGTAGATTTTTTTATTTGTTTCAAATGACAGGACTAAACAAACCCATTCCTATACTCTCCTGCTGCCAACAGCCTAAAGCATTCATCAATTGATCCCTTTTAACCTGCAAGAATTCATTTTCTGCCTTGCTTCAGTTTCTTGCCAGTCCCAGATCACCAGAGTTGCTTATTTTGCACACAACTTTTACAACCTTTTCTCAGTTTTCCTTCTGATGAGAATGGAGGAAGGCAGAGGAAAAGGAATAATAAATGTTGATTTTGCTTTCACCTTTTCTCAGAACTAATAAAACCAATGTTTCTTATCCCACCACTTCTTATATGTGAACAACTGATGCTTTCTTTAACATACTGCAGTACAGGCTTGGCACTGGACAGACTGTAACATTTATTAATGAGATGAACAGTATTGCCTTTTTCTAGGCAAGAGTAAATGTTTTCTGTGGCAAAGAGTTTTTGTGCTGGAGCATGTGAGCTTTTTTTCTCTGTCGTACTCTTTCCCTGATGTGATATTATGTTGTGAGACTAAGAACAAGGTCAGGAAGAAATATGCTTGAATACTTCTGGGTTGATTAATCCTTAAGTTTTGTTCTTAGGAAATTTTGTTTTCACATTTCTGGACATACTGAAGTCTGTGACCTTGCCCTAACTGTGCTGCAACCAGACATAGGATTCATGAGCCATTATATTGCTTTCTTTTTCTGACTTTATACCTCCAGTTTTCATATTTTTATATCTGTGTGGGAGGTTGATGCAATGTCTGATGTGCTTCTAAATGAAAAATCACCTCCCATCACCTACATAACTGGAATACTTTTTGATGAATTAAGCTAGGTGCTTTTTAGTGTTGAAGAGCAACATCAAGCGTCTCCTGAAAAAGAGAGAAAAAGCACAAGATTTTCTCAGAAAGTCTTTGAAAAATTTTCAACTTGTTTATAAATATTGTTTCAAAACATAGAGTTTATTTTACCTGCTCCAGTCTTCTCCAGTAAATGCAATGCACAATTAGCAAACTATTCTAGTATTTCAACTTAACTTATTGTACATCAAAGGATAGACACACTCAGATGGTCTAAACTCCACTGAAGATGGAGCTAGAGTAAAGGCAATTCCAATTGCATTGCATCTCATGCAAATGATCTTGGAGACTAAGCATTCCTGGGCTTGTCCTGTACTTGGATAAGAGACCATCTGGAAGTCCCAGATAAAGTAGGCAGAAGCCAAGATGTCGTGGCTGAACATTAGACCACAGAAAGTGAATGAGTTAGAAGGCTACATTCTCCCCCTCATCACTGGCAGATGAGTCAGAGAGCTAAAGTTACCAGTACTATTTTCATTCCCTCAGTGAGAAATGTCTCAGGCAAATACTGCAAATCAAAAGCATTAAAATTAGTGAAGTTATATGAAACTTAAGCTTCACAGGGACCTTTAACCAGGGTTAAACAATCATACCCTCTATGATGCCTATGTCTGGAAAATTATGTAAACTTACCAAAACTTTGTAGTATTTCTGTACTGGGAGCCAACACAGGGCAAGGAAATAGCTGTTTTGTTTTTGCTGCTGTCACCTATCAGGCAAGTCCTGGGTGCTATGACTGGCATAGGAGCTTTTCTCTATCCATATGTCATTTTACAGAAGTGATTGTTTTGGCCCCCATTTTAGCAGAGAAAGGGAAAAGTCTTCTCTGCTTCTGAAAGAAACCTCCTGCAGCCAATTAAGGAATAGTATGATGGGTGAGGTTGCCCTGTGCAGTACAGTAACTAGCATTTTTTCAAAGCAGAAACTTTGTATGAAGTATTCAGTATTCTAAGGAGGGCTCATGCTTCCTTGTGAGAAGAGAACTGGAGTGTATGGATTACTGAGAGAATGTAGGAAGGATGAGGGAAAGGAGAAAGAGAAAAGGGACCATGCAGAAAAAACTTATCTAGGAAAAAAAAGAGAGAATAAACTACTAACTTTTCCTTTTATGCTAAATTTTCAGTTCCCTCTTTGCAATGAACCAACACCATAAATTGATAATATCTATATCATCTATGTCAAAGATCACTAGTTCCAACGTAGGAGAATTTACATACATTGAAAATTTGTGAAGCTGAAATTTAATATTTGGCCTCATAATAACAAGGCTTAAAGATATTCCTATGGTAAGATAAAAGATGTGCAACTTTTGAGATGACTGGTTCAATCACAAAAAAATGGAAGAATGAAGTTCAGGTGAAAAGCTACCATGTACATTGTCCTCACTATTTCTCACCATGCAGATTCTGAATATGGAAGCAGTTCTAGCTTTGTGTTGCAGAATTTCTCTTCACTGGGTAGCTCTTTTCACTCTTTCATTCTCTCCTTGTTTTCTGGCAGTGAAAACACATTCTTTTCCTCTGTAATGTAATTATACACAAACTCACAACCTCAACCGTATTGCATGATCTAGCATCACCCACAATCTGGCAGATGCCACTGACTGAAAACACAGCTCTACTTCAGAGTAAGTCATACAGATGTACTGTTTCTACATATAAAAACACAGTTTCCATGGCATGACAACACTGTCTGTACATACTGGGGACTGACACCTAAGCTTTCTTGTGTGATGATTCATTCTTCAGCTCTCATAAGCAACATTAATTCATAAAAAGTGTGTGTAATGATTCTTATTTAAAGATTCTGAATTTTGAATAATTTTGAAATTACAGTAATTTTTACTTTAATATCATTGCCAGTTAGGTTGCCTGACTCAGAACGTGTGGTTTTGATTTTAAACAGCTATTGACTTTGTTTACTTGGGAAGCAGGGTCAGTATTATACTTGGAGATCCTCTTACTCACTGAATTCATCTTTAATTCCCATACTTTTTGTATAGACATTTAAACACAGTATACATACAGTATATTCTATGTGATACAGTGGCTTTATTGTATTCCAGTGAAAGCTATGCAATTCCAGCAAAGTTGATTGGATTATAATGTCTAAGACTAGTGTAATGGAGCATGAACTTGAGACCTTGTAAATATCAGAGCACAACTAGCTTTGCCCTAATATGAGTTAGAAACAAATAATAAGAGAGACGAACCATTATATTTAATTACTCTAATTTCCTGTCTTTTTTTCTTTATTTTCCATTGAAATAATTTAAAACACTGCCTTCCAAATAAGTTTGAAGGTGTGTGCTGAACATGAGCCCATCAGGACATAGTAGTTTTCAAAGACAGAAAACTGGATGTCAGTGTTTGAATCACCTAATTTGAATCACCTGATCACTAAACCCCAAGTTTTAGTTCAGCTAGCTCCTGCAAAGAAGAAATTCACACTGTCCCTGTCATTGTCTGAGATATGTAATTTATGTCTTTGACCCCTTTGTAGACAAGCAGAATTTATGGAAAACGGAAGGTTACAACAGGGTTGTAAAAAGTGCTATCCAGTTGTGCTGTTACTTAATTCAAAGGGTTAAGCATGAATGAATCTTACATGAAAAAGAAAAAATTCATTCTCTAAAAGAGCAAATCACAGTATTTAAATATTGAAGAAACAAAATATGAGGAAAAGGTGACAGCACTTAGCAGTCTTTTTGAACATATTTTTTCAAATTTCTCTAGGCAGAGTTTCCTGGAAAGAAATTCTTGAAAATTCAGCTTTGAATGGGATTCTAAAAACACTGTCAATAATTATGACTGTTTGTGGGTGAAGAAGTACTTTTGTTTAAGGTCTGATGAATCCTGCTTGTTTTGAATCACATCTCATTAAACTAATTTATAAGCAAGCAAATGTAAAATTAATAACTTTTTTCCTGAAACCAAACATTTCAGTCAGGTTTTTATATAAAGTTTTCAGCCAACTAATCAGGATCAAGAATCTTAAATCTGAACTAGATCACCCTCTTTGCATTTCTGCTTATAAAAGTTAATCTCTCCTACAGCAATACAGGGAATAGACAGTTTTAGAATAAGAGTTGTTAAATTATACTCTCATTCCAGTAGCTCTTCAAAACCTATCCAAGAACTGAATCTAACCTTTCAACATTGTTTTTTCTTGTTTTGACATCCCCCAAATGGCTTGCCAAAAGCTCTGGAACACTATAATCTCTACTGGAAAGTAACTCCCTCTTGAAAATACACTTTAGCTTCCTTTGTTCTTTTCTTTCCTTGATGGGCTGGATGCTGCTTGGTCCCAGAAATGAATAACATGGTGTACAGTGAGTGCTATAAAGTCAGGGATGTGAGCCAAGAGACAGAGAGAGATGCTTGTTCAAAGTCATTCATCCAGTGACTTCACTGGAAGTTGGAAATTATTTCTCATTGAAGAAAAATGTTTGCCTTTTAACTTAACTGCTCTTGCACTCTCACATTGTAAAGTATGTGAATGCTAGAGGGAACACAGAGAAACTGAGTCGAAACACCACAGTCGCTGTGAAAGTCATTCTAGAAATTCCTTTTGTATTGCTATAAGTTGTTAAAAGAAAAAATATTTTGTGTTCTTGGCTCTGTCAAAATATTGGGAATTTGTAAGAACTAAGTTTCAATTCTACTTGATAACTAGACAGGAGCAGGAGGAAACACTTTCCACCATCTTGGCATCAATGACAAGTAACATATGTCTTATAGAAAAGACTGCAGTATTGGATCATCTAAAGTTAGCATATTATATAACCCCTTGAATATCCAATACTCACAAACTCCAGCTTTGTCAACATGTTGGCATATCAATTTTTAACCAACACAAGCAGATCTGAATTATCTTTATTTATTTTTATTTATTCTTATCCTGGATGAGAAGATCCAATGTACCCTCAGTAAATTGGTGGATGACACCAAGTTCTGTGAGTGTCAATTTGCTGGAGGGTAGGAAGGCTCTCCAGAGGGATCTGGTCAGGCTAGAAAGATGAGCTGAGACCAGCTGTATGAGCTTCAACATGGCCAAGTGCCGAGTCCTGCACTTCAACCACAACAACCCTCTGCAGAGCTACAGGCTGGAGGAAGAGTGGTTGGAAAGAAGCCCAACTGCAAAGAACCTGGGGGTGCTGTTTGACAGAGTCTGAAAAAGAGCCAGCAGGCTTGTATCAGGAGTTGTGTGGTCAACGGAACTAGGGAAGTGGTTGTCCCTCTGTACTCAACACTGGTGAGGCTGCATCTCAAGCAGTATGTCCAGTTCTGGGCCCTTCACTTCAAAAAGGACACTGAGGTGCTGGAGTGTGTCCAGAGATGGACAAAGATGCTGATGAAGGGTATACAGCCTTCTCCTGTGAGGAGAGGCTCAGGAAGCTGCAAGTGTTTAACTTGGAGAATAGGAGGCTCGTGGGAGACCTTATCACTCTCTACAACTATCTGAAAGGAGGTTTTTAGCAAGGTGGGGATTGATCTCTTCTCCCAGGCAACTAGCCACAGGATGAGAGGACACAGCTTCAAGCTGTGCCATGGGAGGTTCAGACTGGACATCAGGGGGAATTTCTTCACAAAAAGGGTGGTTAAACATTGGAAGGGGCTGCCCAGGGAGGTGGTGGAGTCACCATCCCTGGAAGTGTTCAAGAAACTACTGGACATGGCACTCAGTGCCATAGTCTAGTTGACATGGTGGTGTTTGGTCGAGGATTGGACTGGATGATCTCAGACGTCTTTTCCAACATACCTGATTCTGTGATTCTCTGACTGTCCAATTGCTTCTGGATAAAATTCAATATATTAGAACTACTTGAAGTCCCACTCCTTCACTTTAGTTTTGTGGGGGTTTGTTGCAGTGCAGGTTTTTTTAGGACAGCATGCTATTCACTGAAAGTATCAAAACACATTCACACACTTCACACAGATATGACATCGCAAACTGTGATTACAATACATTCTCAAACTCTCTACAATTTTATAGTATCTTCCATGCTTCACACTGTTTAGGTTCAAGGTAAGAATTCAAAGGCTCATTACCTCTCTGATATGCTGTGAACTTATTAGCATAATTAGAAACTAAAAAATCAGGAAGTGATATTTGATCCAAGGAGTGGTGTACCAGCAGTCAATACAAGATGGAATAAGTTTGTAAGAGTGCTGCAAAATTTGTTTTGTTTTGATTCAATGTTTAAAATGCTTATGCTGCCAAAATTATATTTAGAGGACAAGCTATTAGGGTAGTAAGTACAGAGGAAATCCTTTGAGGACAAAGGACCACTATTGCTGCTACAGTCATGCAATGACTTTGGCTGTGGGATTTTGGCTGTGGACACTTTAAAATGTGTTTTTGAATTAATGTTGTAGAGAAAGGTGAGAGAATGACATTACTGCTACAATACTGGATGTATCACAAGAGTGTTGGGATTAGAAGATATTTTGTGTCTTATTTAATACATATGTTTGAACATGTATTTGTAAATGTATTTCTACATATGTGATGGCACATTGACACCTACTTACCTATCCATTCATCTGTGGATAAAACTTGTAAAACAAAATAATACAAGTCAAGAAAAAGGAGAAAGGGGAAATAAAAGAAAGCTGGATTGATTATTCTAGTGACAGAACTTAAGAACTGATCACAAAGTCCTGCCACATTAAAAATTCTTTGGGTAAGATTTATGGCATTTACTTTTAAGGACTGGAATATTAATAACTGTAAAAGCTAAGGAAAGGTTATCACTGACAGTAATAATGCTTTTATAGAGTGAGAATATTAAAGTTATATTTCTCATTCAAAGAAATCCATTCTTCTAAGGAAAAAAAAAAGAGGATCACACAGGGCTGTGTTTTCTAGCACAACCAGTCATACTTTATTCAGCCCTGGACGAAGGAAACTTTGGAAGCAATTAAGCTGGTGTCCATGAATGCAAAGGTGGCACACACATTTACTGTGCATTGAAATGCTCTCTCTTACATAGGAACCCGATATATTCTGCAGGTCCATTGCTTGGAAGTCCTGGGAAGAGCCAAGGCCCTAATTCTGGGAATTACTTGCTGTCAGGAAGTGGGCAAGACCTGGAGTCACACTTTGAGTGAGAATGGTTGTCAAGGTTACTGATGCTGAGTGGAAGATAGATAGGAATATGGAACCAGAATGTCAAAGTGAGATCTGGTATGAAAACAGACATTGTTTCAAGGACTTACTAGCAAGTGGACTGGCAGAAAACATAAAGGAAAGATTAGGGTTGGTAACATAAAAGGACCTTGTCTGTTAGCATTACAGAAAACAAAGAGAAGGAAGAAATGTGGTAACAACTAGGTCTCTGTAGGGGTTGAGGCCTTTGTATTTGGGACATAGGAAGTAGAAAATAAATTGTTACAAATGATAGGAATTTGAAAGAGGCACTTATCTTCAGCAAATAGTGTTTATTGTTTTGGCCTTACCCCTTCTATTAGGTAAGATTATCTTTGTGGCACTTACTTGATTAGATAGGAATATGAACACCTGTAAAAACTAAGTGACATCTGATTCTGAAAAACCTTTTTTTCCTGATTTACAGGTCAGTGTTGCCTAATCTAATGTGTCCTGACTGAACGTTTTCACCCATGACAGGTGCACCTGCTGCAGCCCTCCAGCCAGTGACCTGTGTCTGACCTCAGATGCGTAATAGTTGGCTGCAGCCATGTAACACTGACCAGCCCCTGTGCAGGCTGACCCCCATCACGACTGCATGGTGGCTGTTGTGGGAGGCAGGTAAGACCCTCCAGCCAATGAAGGCTGAAGTGACCATATTTAACCACAGACAAGATTCAGCTCTGATATAAATGGAGCCTCACCAGAGCGGGTCAGTTGAGCTGGTCCTCCTTGGAGCAGTGGGTCTGCAGGGAGTCTGCAGCTGGGGCCTCTCCCCTTGGGTCAGATTGCTGCCCAATGTAATTCCACGAGGTTGAGAGCTCTCAACTGATTGGGTATATGATTGCACATTATGGGTTATCCTTCTGAAGCATAAAGAATTCTTAAGTCATTCATGTAGTACCAATTCCATGTGACATCATGAATCTGTATTCAAATGCTGATATAAATTTATTTGGTTTAACTGTTTTATCGCACCTAACTGGTTTATAAAGTAAATCTCATTTGAGTATATCATGTGTCTCAATTTTATAAGACTAGATGACATCACCTGGTACCTCTGTGCAGAAACAACTATATATTTGGAACGTGAAAACTTTCAATAAGGAGTGCAGGAAGTATATTCTGCATTCAACATCTGAATATCAACAAACACCATCCTCATCATTCAAGTTTGGACCTGAAGAAAATGAGGGGAATAAAATAAGGGGAAAGATAATTCATATTGCATATTTGCCTGCAAATTCTGTCAGTCTTAAGACTTGTCAAGCAGTAAGACAAGATAATCAGTAAAAGAGTGGATATTAAAAATTTTGTATCCAAACTACCTTCTCTCCTCCACCATTATAGGTATTGGGGAAAATACAATAATTATATTTCTTTGTCTGATGTGGCTGAAAGAGGGTTTTTTTGTTTAGTTTTGCTGCTCATAATCCTGATGTTTTGTTCCTAGTTCTTAGGAAGCACAATTAAAATATTCTAAAACTAATCAGCCTTTGCCTCAAGTTCAGATGAGCAATTTTTTCCCTACATAGTTTTACTCAGCAAAACCATTGTGCAGTTGCAAAATGATAATAGCATTAAAATTATAACCTCAAATTAGTTCTACTGGGAACTGATCATGTTCAACAGTCAAATGAAAAATAAAATACTGATTAAATACAACAAATTATTTAGAAAATCTCTCTCAGAAAAGATTAATAGAAAGCCTTCATGTCAGACAGAAGAAAATATCAGAAACTATGTGGGAAGCTACAGGAAAATTAGTATGAATTATTTCCTTTTAGTTCTAGATTAGTCAATTTTTATCACATTGGTGATCTGAAAAGAGAAGGAGTAAGAGAGAGATGCATATGAGACATTGCTATGAAAGCACTCCATAAAACTACTAGTGAAAATCTGCAGAACAAACTACTCACAGTCAGTGAGTAAACAAGATCAACAAATAGATCAGTCTTGATACGAACAAGATACTGCAGAGGAAGATATGTTTAATCCTTTCTTCTCAAGAAGGCTTGCAAGTTGAGCTACTCCTGTTGATAAGATTTTCTGGAAAGAAAAAGACCGTAAAACTATATAGACCTCAAGAAAGATGCCCTGTCATGCACTGTTATGTATCTGGATGTGTTGAATTTTCTTGTCTTGAAAGACTATAGCACCCCAAAGAAGTTTTGGAATAGTCACTGATGATTTACACTCTTTGTACCTAATTCGGGTGAACTTTGGTTTTGACATCAACTGATTGTCAACAATCAGTTGTCAATAAAAAATTCATTTTAGATCTGTCTTGTTTATGGAGTAGTTTCATTATGAAGACCTGACATTTCTTTAGTTTTATTATATCTATTTTACATGGTACTTTATAGCTCTGTGTATCAACTCCAATTGACTTGTTCCATGTAAGATAAAATCCAGTTTTGCACTGTACATCCAATCAAGTTCTACCAAGTTCCTAATTTGATGTAATGTCAAGCATGTGTTTAAAAACACTATGAAAAAACCCTAGATAAAAATATCTTGTTGGTGCTCTTCTTTTATTAATATTTATAGATGATGTGGTGATATTAAACCCAATTGATTAACTGGAATTTATTCACTAGAAGTTTAATGCCTAAAGGATAGGTGGTTTTAGTACTTGTATGTTGATTACCTATGCTACCTAAAGTACTCAGCCCTAGGGTTAATAATCTTTTGGGACATCCCCAAAAGGAGGCCTAAAAATGATCCTATGATATAACAAAATGAAATAAAATGCAAATATGAACACAAACACAGAATTTGTTAATTTATATAGGTTTCTGTTACAAAAGATTTAGAGAACTTAACAACTCTCAAATCCAGGCATGAAATGTGTAGAGTCCTTGCTGAGTACTAATTTTATCTAAAGCAAACTTTGCTTTTTTTATTTGGGATTAATTTACTTCAACAGTCACTAATCATCAGGATGCAGCATATGCATTACAATTAATTAAGGTACTTAGAGAAAGTACACATTCTAAACTCAGCTTATATAACTTTATAGTGTCATATCAGCTTCACTATGGAATGGAAAGTCATAAAATGCCTTGTTTTAAAGATACTACTCAATATATAAATTTTATTGATGAACCAATTAGAAAAGTAAAACCTACACATTTTACTCTTTAATCTACTGGCCTCATTTTAATGATTTTCATTTCTTTTTCCTCTCCAGATTTGAGTGGCTGTGACTTGCTTTTCTTCTACAATGGTTCCCTGCTCAGTGTGCATGTAGTGAATCTCTGCGGGTCTGACATAGCGAGTGCAGTCATGTTCTAGTGGCCCTCTCAAACAGCAACTGAATATTTCATTGTCCTCCTTTCTCAGACAGCAGAGTAGCTGCTGTTCCCCTTGGAAATCCTCTTCCACCCTCCTGGGAAGGAGGGTAAGGACATCTTTGAGGCAACATTAGAAGTGCTGGGTGTCCCTTGCCTTTCAGGGAAGTTCCACCACTGCTGGCTGTACCATGTCCTGTTTGCCCTGGAAGTCCCACCCCTCCTCTGGTCGTGAAGTCTCTTTACTTCACCTCCTTCTGTCACCTGTGGTAAAATGGCTTTTCCATGTGTTGGCAGGCAGCCCTTTGTCTGGCTGGCAGGACCAGTGGCCTCTTCCAGTTTACCTTGAAATACAGGAGAACAAAAAGCCCCTACCACCAAAGTCACCATTATTAAAAATGTCATAACCTCAAGGTTTTCATATGGCAGGTTTACCATTTTTGAACCTGTCATAGCCATGTGATCACAAAGCACCCTCTGACTGGCTGCTTGTTTCCTTTGGGCATGGAAGTGCTGTTACATAAAAACATATACCTTTATATATATATATATATTTCTCTATTTATAGATAGGAGTGTACAAACATGCATAAATACACTTTATTTGTTTTTGCACTTTGTATTTATTTATATATCAATATATATCCAAACATTAAGATAAAAAAATTAAATATATATACACAAATGTATCAGTATATAATGTACCAGGTATTCTTTAATTAGAGCTAATGAAACCAATAATTAAAGGATAATTAATATGAAGGAGTTAAATGAAAATAAAAGGCAAGTTTGGGTTCCACCACTTTGCAAGGCTACTGAATCAACCCTAACTTGTTTGGAGTGGATAGAATTCACAGAAATGTGGGACCATGGGGAAGTTACAACAAGCATACAGTTAGACTCTGTCTGCTCAGCTACTTCTCTCAGGAGCCAAGGAGCTGCAGGATAAGTTGACCTGTCTGTCATGATGGGGCTGGTCAACTCTGACTGCACATTTGAGTCTGTAACAAGAGACAAGACACCAACAGTCTGGCCCCACAATCCAGGGAAAACCAATCTCATCTGGCTGTAATATCCCTCAAGGCAGAGCAGCATCAATGGGTATCTTTGGCAGCACAGGAGGACCAGATGTCATGGTCCGGGAAAGCAAATAGATTGGTGGCCAGGGTTGGCAGTGACATCATGAAGGCGTTCTGGACAAAGTGATCTCAACAAGGGAGCCTTTCCTTCTCCAAACTGAACAGTCCCAGCTATTAGCCCCTTCTCATATCAAAGATGTTTCAGTCATCATTTTTTTGGCCCTGTGCTGGACTTGCTCCAGTATGTCCATATTTTTCTTGTACTAGGTTTCGTAGAACTGGATCCAGCACTTCACAGGTGATCTCACTAGAGTTTAGTAGAGAGGAAGGATAAACCACATGGTAATGTTCTTCCTAATGCAGCCCAGGATATCCTTGGCTGAAGAGGATATTCATTATGTTTACAAGTAATATGGCCTAGTGATGAAGTGAAGTTGGAAAGAATTGCTAGACTGATGCAAGACAGAGAATTCACAATGATTTTCACCAGTTGGAGAAATAATCCGAAAAATATTAAGGATTAAATACTACAAGGATGAAAGAATGTATCCATGTTTGGAGGAAAAAATGTAGAAAGTTACAGCAGACCTGTGAAAAAGAGAATATTACTTATAGAAGATGACAAGCTGAACAAAAGTTAGCCACATCACACTCTTAAAAAAAGAGACAATCATCATCCTGGGATATATGAAGAAAAACAAGAGATATATAAAGAGAAGTTTCAATTGCACAAAAGATGAAATCATCTTACTGTTCATTTCAATTTTTGAGAGGCCAGAGGACAGAATACTGTCTTGTTTTATTCACCACACATTTAGGGAGATGAGGACTTATAATGACTAAAGAACATCCCCTAAAAACCAATGTGAAGAGCTTACTCCTTGTCCTAGTTCATCCTGACTAAATCCTCTTTCTTCCCTGTGAATGACCTGGGATTCTCATGCTGTACCCTCAAGCCAAGGCTTGAACTCCTGGATTGTATCCTGGGTTCACTCACAAGAGAAAAACCAACCTATCACTTTTTCCTGCCTTCTTCTTGCAGGATCTTCATCCCATTCCAAGCAAAAAGTCTATTGCAGTCTTGAGACAAAGACACAGAAATAATTACCTGTGAACATGGCTTAAAAGCAGCTGGATAGTCTAAGAAAGAAAGAAAAAATGGCAGTCTTCAAGTCTATAAATAGAGAGAATGGGATCTGTTCTTCAGATCTCTGTTGGACAGGATGGGAAGATATTAAATTGCAGTAGGAAAATTCAACTTGAATATTATGGAAACTTTCCAACTACGTAATGGTTTGATTAGCTCTGGCTTGTATGGTCTGGGGAGCTGGGCAAGTTCTTGTCACCAAAGTTTTTTCAGAGATGTTTTGATATACTTTTGCAAGCACTGACAAGGGATAGTGGATCCTGCTTGAGTCAGAGAAACATCTTGCCTCTCCAAGCTTTTCTTTCCCGATGTAATTTTCTATAACTCTCTTATACTGTAGTAAAACAGAAATGCTGAAAGGATTTTCCTTTGGGAAAGGCCAGAGTTTAGGATGGGCAGACTGATTTGTGAGATCAAAACCATGCCATATTCTTCAAACAAAATTCAAAATAAGAGATACTTCAGAATTCAAGGTCTTTTTTTTTTAACTTGAGCAACTAACAATGTGTCATTGACTTTTGAGTGGTACAAAATAAGAGAAATATGCTCCTGCAGATACAATTTCCTGTGCCAGCTCCTCTGGATTTTGAGTTTACAAGGATTATATTATGTCAGAAAACTCAGACACCTGTTAAGAAGTGACATTAGTCATACATAAAAAGAAATTTTCACAGAGACCTGCTAACTCAATAAAAAACCCTCACTGGAATATGTATGAGGACATTCATTTTAGCATAGGAATCACAGAAAGTACAGTCAACACTGAAAAATTTATTCAAGAACATTCCCTGAGCAAAAACTTCTGTTTCAAAGGTAGAGTGATGTTTCCTAAATCAGTCTGGAATGGCAGGATGAGAATGCCAGGTCTGCTGGGGAAAATGAAGATCAGTCTTTGGCCTGTTGCATGTCTCCTAAGGTTTACTTTGAACTTCTTTTTACCAAAAAAAAAAAAAAAAAAGGGTAAACCAGTACATCTATTATTTCCATAGTAACTCCTACAGATAAATGTAAAGGATTTTGTATATCCTCAAAGACTGGAGATTTTACAACCTAACCCATAGCTTCCTGATGACAATACGAACTGTTTATCAACCTGAATGAGTTTCAGGGGCTTAGTGTGAGATCCTGAAAGGCAACTCCAGATAAGGTTTTGCAGAACATAAAATTTTCTGTCTTTGTATAAAGTGAAACAAATCATACCACTTGCCCACTCTTCTTAAATAGTTAGTGGGAGATATAATTTCCTCCAAAGGTGATCTGCAGAATTTAGCAAACATTGTAGGAAGCCACTAACAAAAACAGAACTTGTGAGTTCTGAGGAAAGTTTCAGTAATGTGTTCCCTGCGGAGTCACAACCACTTCTCACCAATTCCCCTCACTTCTGGGTTCCCAAGCCTATGTATGTGGCCTGTGTTGCTCTACCACAGTGGACCAGGCTGAACCTCCGTCTTTCCAGGCTGGCTTCAGCTTGTAAGGTGCATGTGGGGCCTCTGGACTGGAGTTATAGGGCACTTCCATGTGACCATGACATTCCAGTAATTTTTCAAAGCCTTACTAAAAAGGTGAGGTATTTATAGTGCACTTACTTTTCATTTCTTTCCCATAGACAAATACAACAAGTGAGCTTTAAAATCAGTAACAATAACCACAATAAAATATGCAAAGAGTTTGCTATTATTGCAGCAGGATGTGAATTTGTTTAATGAACACTTGATCAGAGAGAATGGAAAGATTTTGATGTGACTGCTATTAGGGGCTGTTCCAGGTATTTAGGAGCATAACAGATGACTCTCTAATCCCATGAAGGGTATTATTTATGCTTATAATTGAAACCTGACCCTTTTATTAAAATTGGAATTAGATAACTGGTATGACTGAAGCTCATACTGATAATATTGTATTGACTAGCAGGGTATCTAGATACTGTAACTCTGCAACTTAAACTCATTGCAATTCAAACCATTAAAGAGAAGTGCTAAAAATCTAAACTAGTTTCCATGTTTTAAATAAGTATTTTTACAAATATTGCAAAATAAAAACCAGAGTTAATGGTATTTTTTCAATATTTAATATTTTATTGTTTATCAACAACAGAAAGTACCATGCCTTTTTGCATATCTCAAAACTTAAAAGGTTGTATAACTGACCTTTCATTAATCTGCTTATGTTGCACCCTCTTACTGAAGCACATTGTTTTGTCTACATTTGTCTCATTCCAGCAGATGATAATGTAAGATAAAACTGTTGGTTTTATGAGAATTCTTTTTTTAAAAATTCTGCTAAATAGAACAACTGTTTTAGAGGTCAAGATGGAAGAAGGATCTATTTGTACTTTTTCATGTATCAGTCTCTTAGAGCTATTTCCATGTGCAAAAATATATGTGAATAGAAAGTGAAAAATAAATGCAAGATACTTAGGACTGCATAGTAGGGCTCTACATTAAAATCTAAATTAAATAATTCCTTAATTTGTTCTGTTCTCTGCAGATGTTCCCATTGATTTAAATATGATGGCTGAAAGCATAGGAGACTGCATGAAGCAACCAAGTAAATTAGTCTGCTGCTAACCTAACTAGTTCTGGAGGGAAGGAGGTCCATGGGAAGACTACACGCCTCAGATGTTCAGAGTTGTGGGTCTGGAGTTATAGGAAATACAGGCATACAGAATACAGGAAATACAGATGCCCCATGCTTACTGCGTAGCCATGGTCAGGATTTGCTGCTATATTTTACAGTTTCCTTGAAGACTTTTAATTATCAGAACTACCTTTAAAACTTCAGTGTCAGTTGTTTCATCCCATGGTCAGAATAAAATAGGGCTGTTCCATCTGGTTGTTATTGAAATACTTTGGAAGGATTAAGAAAAGCACTTAGAATCAAAACTACCAACTTGTAAGGGTAAAAAAAATATGCAGTGCCAAAGACAGGGAAGAGGAAATCGTATCAAAAATAGCTGAGGACAAAAAAGAGATGACAATCAACTGAGATGACCTTAAGAATAAACATCACTAGATAATATGCAAAGGGTTAACTGGAAATTCACGTAGTGATAATGAAGTGATATCTAAAACACTTCTCTAATGCTAGGAAAAAATTAAGCTACTACCATATTTTTTCTCAATTAAACAGTTGAAGAAATTAATCACTTGGCAATTTTGTTTTTAAAGGAGAAAAATCTTTACTAAGAGAAACTTTGCTTAAAACTAGTTTTTAGAAGCCCTTAACACAAATATTACTACACTGAAAACCTTCCTATGTAAAAGCAGTCCAGCTGGATGGATACTGTCAAGTGAAACCAAGATCTCACATGACAACCACACGTCTGTTGCAGACTCCAAAATGCTGTACGATACAACCTGGATTCATTCCACTAATCAGAAGGCCCCTAAACAAAGAAACCACTACTATAGTATGGAGGCCTATGGTATCTCTGGGTGCCTGGGATCCAAACCAGCTTTTGACATCTACAGGTATCTTGCGTAGTCAATAGCAAAAAATGGCCGCAATCCACCTCACTCACTTTAAATGACTTTGCTATGTCTTCCTGGAGGACCTTTTCTCCTTCACTGATGAAAAAAGAAGGCCAGGCAACTGATTCAGATGTGGGTGTGAGTCTATTTGGCCAAAGAATTCCCCCTCATTGTGTCAAAACCATGAAACCCAAAACAATATTAGAAAGATCCAACAGTCAAAACAGTCATTAGAAAACTGTTTAAATTTATAGTCTTTTGTGAAATCTTTATCCTTTTTCTTCCCATTAGCAAAGTTTTTCTTG
This sequence comes from Corapipo altera, assembly GCF_003945725.1. Classification (NCBI taxonomy): domain Eukaryota; kingdom Metazoa; phylum Chordata; class Aves; order Passeriformes; family Pipridae; genus Corapipo; species Corapipo altera. The sequence goes on from NW_020884890.1 coordinate 10,050,758, forward strand.
TTCTTTACTAGTGGTGCCTTATCAGCATGTGGTGTTATAATATGAGGTAGTTTTTAGCAGGTGCATGTTAAAGGCTTTTAGAAATAAATAAAGAATGCACATAATATGTAAAAATTAATTAATCAGTTCCTGAATGGGCATCATACCCTCTGATATACCAAATTAAGGGGCCTGTGGAATGAATGATTTCCAGTTGGGAGAAGGTTAGTACAGCTTCTAAGGACCTAACATGGGATAAAATCCCATCTCACCTCAGCAGGAAATACTTGCAGATAAAAATAATGGCATTCCCATGTAGCCACAACATGGGAATGCTCATGTGCAAATGCTCAGAGTATCAGTCCTGAATGCTTGGTCACAAGATGAAGGACTCTCCTAACTTGTTAAGTTTCTTCAAGCTTCTGAGCCCCATCTGCAGCCACTGCTTCAGACTAACAATTGGCAAATTGGCCTGTTCAGGCAAAATGTAAAAGAAAATAGCAGAAACAGACATTGGAAAGATGCAAAAGAACAGAGGTAAGTTAACTTATATTAAAATTAAAGATATAAAACTAGAAGGACAGTGATTTTTCAGCTCAGGAAACCATCTAAAGTGTTTGATCTTTTCTCATTCTCCAGCAAATTTTTGTTTCCAGGTAACTGAATGTTTACTTTTAGCTTTACAGATGACTTCTAATTTGTCTTTCTATTTATTTTTTTTTAATCATAATTAGCTTCCATTTTGGAACAAACCATCATTTCAAACTGGAAAAGAACTCAGATTATTTTCATTGAACTAAGACTTTTTCTGTAACAGCAATTTCTCAGAAGTGAGAAAAAGAAGTATGTTTGTATATAATAGTGGTTTGACCAAAGACACAGTTAATTTCTTCAAGTACAAATAATAAGAGTGGGGGTTGTTAATTTTTTTCTTTGTTTTTCTATGAAACATGGAGGGCATCAGTTTCTGACTATCTTCGATTATTGTGAGGAAATCTTCATGAATATTTGGATTGGATACTTCCTCAAAAATCAGTGGAAGAGGTTGTAGTTGTTTAACCTAGATTTCTTGCAATTGTTTTTGAAACTAAAGGTTGCTTTGCTGGTGAAATTTAGTGAAAATTGAACAATTTTGGTGACTATTTAACAAATAAAAATGGTTACTAATAGTCAATATCTGCTACAAGACAAGATTCCTTTTTGATTAGACTTGAGAAGTACTGACTCCAAAGAAATCTTTTTGACTGAGCATTAATTTTTAGATGCAATTCACTCTCTAAGACTGTTGCTTAACCGTCAGTGTTATAGGGTAAACTTAGGAAGATATCATTTAATCACTGCAAATCTGGGCAGTACAGCATTTCACCTCTCTTCAAATGTATATCAGATACAAGTAAATTTTCTGACTTTCCCATTTACCTTAAGTCAGATTCTTTAGTGCAAGAAGTTTCCTTTCTGATTTATTGTCCTGAGAGGATACACAAAGTGGTCAACACTCCACAGTGGTCATTACATTAAAATCCTTCAACCGTATTGACCTTATTATCAGATAAAAATGATGTTAAAATGAGTGTTAAAATCAAAGTGTGTATGATTTGCTGTAATTTTCTCTCTTTATTAAGCTGAGTTCCCTTCCAGCTGCTGTCAGCAGTGGTAATAAGCTTATGTTCATAGCTGGTACCATCGACTTTCTGGACTGGGCCATGCAATTTTCTAATTCATTCTCTGTTCTGCTTTGTATTTCCAAATACTCTCAATGTTCAGGATGAACTTCCAGGTTTCAGTGCTATTACTGTTCTTGCTAAGCATACTGTAGATGTTCCTGTACCTGGCATGTACAGATTGGTTTCCTTAGGCAGAATTCACCGAGACAAAGAAAAAGATTTTCATGAATTCCAAGAGGCTGGCAACATGCCTATAAATCTTCATACTTAACTGCTGCATTATGCTATGATTATAGAGTTAAATCTTCTTTGCAAAAGAATTTTTTCCCTGATTTTAAGTAGCACCTAGATTTTCTAAAGGAAACAAACTAATCAAGGAGAGGCCTTTATGGTATATTTTATAAAATTATTGAGAACTGAATTAATTTAAACAGAATATGTGACAGCTGAAAAACATGCAAAACATTCTTTACTTGAATCCTATCGTTGGTAAGTTTAAGTTTTTGCAGGAGATTTCCTGTTCCCAGAGCCTGGAAAGTCTGGAATGCTAATAACTTTTTCAATAATACTGAAGTTCTTTGGACTTTGTTTTCAAAAATTTGTAGATTGATGACAAAATTGTATAATTGCCCATCCTTCCAAAACCTCACTGGTTTTGATAGGAATGTGGATGATTGAACTAGTTTCATTGCATAAGATGACAGCTAACTAACAAAAATTTTCTACATGTATATACATAAAGCTCCTCAGTCTTTCCTTAAATCATCTTGACTTATCTTTGAAATTTAGCAATGCAATTGAGAGTGATGCAAGCAAAGGTTATCTCATTAAGTGGAAGGTAAATGGACAGAAGTTTAAATGGATCTTACAGATGCAACTTGTTTAAACTTTTGCAACTTTCCTAATAAACTGAATATTTAAAATTCACTGTTTCTGAATCTAGATGGATACACTTAGCCATGTTGTACAAGAAAAGAATTCACTGCAACAATACATTGTGGTAGAATAAGCTGTTACTGTATTACTTTCTTCTGTTCAAGAATGGTTTGTGGAAATTACCTGGCATTATAAAATAGAAGAAAATTATAATGGATGAGAAAGTCCAGCAAAGACATCTCCACAGAAAAGCTTCCAGCTTTTGTGTCCAGCCCAGGCAATGCAGAACTGGAGTTGGCTATTAAGCTCCCCTTACATTTTATCTCAGAGAGGGATCCTCAGAAAGTACTCCTCACCAGTAAACTTCTAGGGTACACTGAGGTGAAATGCAGAGGAAAAGGATGAGTTTTACCCACCTAACAAGGAGTGACACAGCAGAGCTGGATAGGGACCCAGGTCTTCTGTCTGAATCCTGAGCTCTGAATCTTCCTCTAGAATTCAATGCCAAAGGAAAGGGATGATTATACTGAATGCCACACAACCTATGGTATGAAGAGTGAGGTCTAATTCCCTGTTTGAAGGACAGGTTTGAACTTGTGTCTGCCACACTAGTAGGGATCACACACTGAGCTTTGGGTCTTGTTTACTAACTTCAGTGTTTTCAGAGATTGGTAACTTTGTTTTGTAGTGTTTTGGGACATGGACCAAATACAGGCTCCCACCAATTCAAAAACACTTTTCTGTTCCCAATGTCTATGTAACCTGCATGCAATTATCTACATAAATATAGGCATCTAAAGGGTTTAGCAATTAGGCAGCAGTTCTGAAGCTGTCAATGGTACTGAACTGAAAGACTTGGACAGAGAATAAAATGCCTGAGTCCGAAGTGATTTGTTTGATTTTTTTTTGACTTCATTTTCAAAACTCCTGTTCATTGCAAAAGAAGATGCTTTGTGTAAAATAACCAAACCTAACCAAACAAATCTCAAACAAATAAGCCAAGCTTGATTATCTTTCCACTTCAAGATCATCCCATAAACCTGACACATTATTGTGAGGGTTTTTTTCCCCTCTGGCTCAAAAAGACCTGACAGAAATGTGGGAAATAAGCTCACAAAGGTTTTGTCGTTGTCAAAGAACACATAAACTGTGAGATAAGAATTGAACAAAAAATTGTAATTTCTTAGAGTAATTTTTGTCACAATAAGCCAAACAAAGTGGAAGACTGAAATACAAGATCAAAGAAAATATTTGAACAGTTCTAATACATGCAATAGTTACTGTTACAATTAAATAGAAAAAGAAAACAACAACAACAACATAATCAAAACAAGCACATCAACAAAACTACAGGTTGTGGTGTTACTCTTTCTGCCAGAACTGTCATCAAAGATGAAATTCAGACTTCACCACAGCTTAAGCTCAGCCTAGGATATACATCTTGAAAACCTAGTGCTCGCTTAAGTAATGAAGTGAGGATCTGCAGTCACTGCTACCAAGTTGCTCTTGGGTTACCAAGAATCATTTTGTATGGCACTTACATCCAGGTTTTCTGGAATGCTTGGCAATGAAATTGGTTTAGGTCTACTACTACTCCTGAAGTAACTGGAATTTTAATCACAAACAGAAATATAGGCTGAATTTGTACTATCAGATAGGTAGTTTGTATGTGGTACTACGTCTGTATCACTGGTCTCTAGTGGATTTTAATGGGAAAAATAGCAAAAATGGGATGGCTCTTTAGCCTTGATGCATCAAAGGTTTAGTGATATCCTATCACAGAAATTGTATCCTGATCATTCCATCTAATAGTCTAGCTTCCATCAGTTTATCTGATACTGAAACAATTAAACCATACATAGACTTCACAGCATCCTACAGTAATGTTTTTCACAATTCCACTAGACTCTATGTGACCAAACAGATCTGTGTTTGAAAGTAATGTCTGATAATTTAAATAGACTTCACTGGTTCTTCCATCACTGAGAGAAAGAGTGAGTTTGCACAGGATTTTCAAAATAGCTCACTCAGTCTAAGCCCTAACTTTGGTTCTAGAGTTGGATTCTTGCATAATGCTGTTTTTTTCTTTGGTTCTCTATTTCTTTCTAATTATTCAGATTTTTTTCCATCTCTTTCTATCATTTCTGAGCTGTCTTACAACTTTTTATGTCTCCAAGACTGTCTTCTTTAATAACAATAACAACAATGAACGAATATACTTTACTGTGAACATAAAATTTTTCCACAGTCATTCTTTTGCATTTCTTTATAGAATCATAGAATAAAATCCTAGAATTACCAGCAAAATGATATATAGGTTAAAGAAAACTAATGACTTTCTACTGGGGATTCTGGCAATTGGTAGCTACATCTGACGGTAGCTCCCTGTTGCTAAATGCAAGGATTTTTCCTCTCAGAATGTTTTTTAGTGAAAACAAAAATAAAACTTAAAAACCAAAAATTTAAAAAAAAAAAGAAAAAGGAAAAGAAAAGTGGAGGTTTGATTATAAAGGTTTTGTGACCCACAGTGGGCCAATGTTTTGTTTCCTTCATTAAACCAAGCATTTCTCTTTAAGGTACCTGTGCATTTTAGACAAAGCTATGTTCACATCCAAACAAAACTGCAATGTCAAAATTATTAATTTTGCTTGGGATGTGTTTTGTAAACTGCTAAAACAGTGAGTTTAAATATTTAACTTTTTTTTTTATTAAGGGTGAAATTAAACATAAAAATATTAGATTTCTCCAAAGAGGTAGATTTTAAGCTTTTTTCCTCAGCTTTCCTTTTTACTAATTGAAGTTTCAGACCAAATATTGCATTTTGAACACTACTTTTCACCAGAGAGATCAGAAAAATGATCAGCATCATTTGTTTGGAACCTCTTACAGTATGTTTTTGAAAATTTGGAATTCTGAAATCTGTCCCCTGCAGTTATGGGAAGGTGTATTGTATCTGTTGTTGCTTAGTTGCTGGGACGAAAAAAGGTGAGAGAGGAAAGACAGAGGAAGGTCATAAAATCATAAGATATGCTGAATTGGAAGGGGTTAGGGGTAGGGTTAGGGTTAGGGGTCACCAGGTTCAACCTCCGGCCCTGTGCAGGATACCCCAACAATCACACAACATGCTTGAAAGTGTTGTCTAAATACTGCTTGAACTCAGGTTTTGTACTGTGACCACTTCCCTGGGGAGCCTCAACCACCCACTGGGTGAAAAACTTTTCCCTGATACACAACCTAAATCTCCCCTGACTCAGCTTCATTCTGTTTACTTGAGTCCTGTCGCTGATCATGAGAGTGTAGAGGTCGGTACCTGAACCTCCACTTCCCCTCATCAGAAAGCTGTAGAATGAAATGAGGTCTCCCCTCAGTCTCCTCTTCTCCAGGTTGAACAGAACAAATGACCTCAGCCACTCCTCGTATGGCTTCCCCTCCAGAACCTTCATCATCCTCATGGCTCTCCTTTGGATGCTCTCTAATAGCTTAATATCTTTTTTACATTGTGGGGTCCAAAACTGCACACGATATTCAAGGTGAGGCCACCCCAGTGCAAAGCAGAGCTGGAAAATCACTTCCTTTGACTAGCTGGTGATGCTTTGCCTGATACTCCTCAGGACAAGGTTGGCCCTCCTGGCTACCAGGGCACTGCTGACTCATATTCAACTTGCCATCGACCAGGACCCTTTCTGCTATGCTGCTCTCCAGCCTCTCATTCCCCAGTCTATACACACAACCAGGATTGCCCCATTCCAGGTGCAGAATCCAGCACTCGCCCTTGTTAAACTTCCTATGGTTGGTGATTGCCCAGTTCTCTAATTTGTAGAGGTCTTTCTTCAGGGCCTCTCTACCATTGAGGGAGTCAACAGCTCCTCCCACTTTAATGTCGTCAGCAAACTTACTTAGCATTCCTTTGACCTTCTAGGTTGTTAATGAAGATGTTGAAGAGAACTGGGCCTAAGATGGAGCCTTCCAGAACCCCACTGGTGACCAGTCACCACTCTGATGTTACTCCATTCACTATAACTCTTTGTGCCTGATCTATGAGCCAGCTGCTCATAGATCAGGCACATACATGTATAATATGGTAATCCAGCTGTGTGCTGAACATTTTTTCCAGAAGGATACTGTAAGAGACAGTATCAAAAGCTTTGCCGAAGTCAAAAAAGATTACCTCTTCTGTTTTCCTAGATCAACTAGGTGGGTTACACTGTTGTGGAAGGAAATCAGGTTTGACAAGCAGGACTTTCCTCCCATGGAGCTGTGCTGGCTGTGACCAAACTGGAGAACTGCATTGTCTCCAGGTGTTTTTCAACACCTCCCAGAATAATCTTTTCCATGATTTTACTTGACACTGAAATGAGACTGGCAGGACTCTTTCTAGGGTCCTTCTTCTTGCTCTTCTTGAAAATTGGGACAACATTTCCCAGGTTTCAGTCAGCTGGCACCTCTCCAGATTCCCAATACCTCTTAAAAATCATTGAGAGAGGCTTTGAGATGACATCAGCTAGCCCTTTTGGGATTCTGGGATGAATGCCATCAGGCCCATGGATTTGTAGGGGTCCAGCTGGAGCAGCAGATCCCACACAATATCGGGGTTGACTGGGAGTCTCACAGTCATGGTCCTTCAGCTCAGAGCACTGAGACCCCCTTGGTCCATCATCTGTGTTGAAGGTAGAGGCAAAGAAAGTGTTAAACGCCTCTGCCTTGTTTCTGTCCCTGTTTGTGAGGTGACTATCCTCATCCTTTAATGGGTTGATGTTATTTCTAATCTGTCTTTTGCCATTATTATATTTGGAAAAACTTTTTTTATTGCCCCCCACGTTTCTGGCCAGCTTCAACTCCAGTTGAGCTTTGGATGCATGAATTTTCTCCCTACAGCGACAAGCAATATCTCTGAATTCTTCCCATGTCATCCTGACCTTGATTCTGCTGGGTATACATTTTTTTTTTTTTTTGCCTTATTTCCAAGAGAAGATCCCTGCTCAGCCAAGCAGGCCTTCTGCCTCACCTACTTGACTTCTGACATTTGGGAATTGCCTGTTCCTGTGCCCTTGGGAGGTGATGTTTGAAAAGTGACCAGCACTGATTTATCCCAGCACCTGCAAGAACATTTTCCCAGGGGACTTTACTCAGTAGTTCTCTAAGCAACCTGAAGTCTGCTCTCCTCATGCCCAGAGCTGAGGTTTTTCTGGCAATTTTTCCTCCTGTTAACAGAGATTTTAAATTTGATTGCTTCGTAGTCACTGTGGCCAGGACAGCCACCAATCTCCGCTTCACTTGTGAGATCCACTCTGTTGACAAAAAGCAGATCAAGTCAAGATCAGACATTTTTTTCTATTTTTAATAAGAATATTTCAGCAGCATGAAGGCAGAATATCACACTACAGGGAAAGTAAATTTGTGCCAAATCTGAGAGCAATATTCACATTAGCATTTTCTGATACCCAGATTGAGGTAGTATTGTATCGGTTAGGATGTGGTAAAAGTAGAAGGAAATAGTTGCTGTCAAACAAGTCTTGGTTCTGTTTCCTCCTGGCAGAATACTTATTCTGAAAGACAATGCCATTATTCTTGTTCCATTTAATACGGCAAACTTTTTCTTGAACAGATGAAAAAAAAAGAAATTAAAAATTTAATTGTATAAATGCAGTTGAAATTAGTATAAGAATACTGTGATATGACTGGCAAATACACTGATTAAAAACAGGTATTGTGGAAAAACGAAAACGTATTTAAGATCTCAGCTGGTGGCACTCTGGTGACAGCAGAGTCTTGATGTGACCTGTTCTATTGTAGTCAGCCTTTCCCTTGGAGCTTGGAAATGGCTCTGGGAAATTATGAGATTTGTATTTAAAGCAGTTTTCTGGGCTGGTATTTGAATGTTGAGTAACATAAGTAAGCACAAACATCACCTGTATAATAAGAAACAGACACTGTACATGAAGTTCAAGGTATATCAATAATTCACATACGTAAGTCAATTCAACTTATACATAAATAATTGTGAATATAATTATTTGACCAGAGTTTGAGCTGGGGAGTATTTTAGACTTTTTAAAACCTAACTTTTACAGATCTGTAGATAATAATTTCTGTAGGGATTTTTAAATACCTAAGCTGCAGATGAGAACTGGGCAAAAACACTAGCTCAGAATGTTTTACTACTGTGTACATTCTTTCCTGTTTTTTCTTTTTCTCCTCTTTCTTCCCAGTGGGTTTTTCCTAGGAAAAACTGTGAAAAAGGCAGAACCAGAAAATTTGAAATGAGTTCTTATCATTCATTTAGGCAGAGTTAACAAACATTTACATTCACAAATATACATCTGATATCAGGCCAACGAACTTTGGTATTTTTATTTAATTTTCATAAACAGCACCCTAAACCAGCCGCAAATATAAAAACATTCATAGGTAATACACTTCAGTTTATGTTATTGTCTCATAAAATCTAGGGAAAACAAATATTTTGCTCATCCTCTTTTACTGGGATTCAAAATATTGTTTTTCTACTCACCATGGGTTTGTGTTGTAATCCATACAATCCAGGTAAACACTGCATTTTCTGTCTTTGCTGATGTCAAAATCCGAAATTCAAATAAAACCTTCTGTCAAAATCACCAAGTTTCACCTAATCTTGTGAAAAATCCAGATATTTTGCATGGTATCCATTCAAACCACAAATCAGGACAGCTTTTCTCAGTACTGTGTTTCATAATACAAAAATGCTTCTGAAGTTCAGCAAAACTTTCGAAGAACTTGGTCTGAGTTTTGCATTTTAAAAGAATTAAAAACCAGATGTTTTATATGATTTGGAGTTTTGTACTGAACGCTTTGCCTGACTCTTCTCTGCAGTTAAATGAGACAACATTCACTAAGACAACAGTATTTTGTGAAGACATTTTTTCCATTTCTTTTAACAAGATGCTCTTTGAAGAATCTTATGAGAAAATTGATTTTTCTAAACCCCTAAAATGAAGAGAAAATGACAGAGGTTGACTGGTCTCATATAATCCCAGTTTTATGACACTGTGAATGCACAGTATGTTGCAAGAGGAATAGAAGATTGCAGTGGAGATTTGTCCTGATATCCAGTAGTTTGCGGAAGATTTTCTAGCCTTCTATCTAACTCCAGACTAACCACATTCCATTTCACCTTCTTTTTTTATCATTTGAGTTGCTCCTTTATTATTGTATGATTTACAAATACTGTTACCACACTCAGCTTACGCAACTTCGTATGTGACTGCCTAAACAGAACAAAAATCAGTTTTTATGGAGCTGGCACGTATTCTTTGAACATTGCTAAGGTCTTACTACACCAATCATTCACAGACACTTGCTGGACAACTAACTCATAACACCTCCAACAATACAAACTGCAACATGGAGAGTTCCTTAATATATCCTAAGGACTGCATTGTGTTGAAGGAAACACTCCAGAAAATATTTTTCTGAAGGCATGTATTACATTGTTGAAGCAGAACTGCTTTGAGTGACTGTAGGGTAGAATGGGTTGAGAATTGTTCTGTTTTATATGTGGGCTAAGGTACTCTAGGTAGAAAAATGCAAAACTCTTTTATACGTACTTTGAAGTTTAGTTTTCACACGTTGCCATTTATTTTTGTCCAGTCTTCCCCAGAATTTGCCGATTAGCCTCTGAAAATCTCGTTCCTACAGAAACAATCCAAAGAACAAAACTAGGGGAGCAGAAAGGGGAAAATGTGGAGGCAGCAAAATTTTAGTGATAAAACAATCACCTTAAGATCACATTCTTGATGCTGGGCATGGTATATACATATATATACACCATAAAAATATCCAAAGAGGTTTTAAAATGGAATAGAAAGGCTACAAGGGGAAAGGGTGTGGGGAGAAAAAGGAAAGTTCTCTGAGAGCTTTAGGGAAAGTGTAACTTGACTCCTTGAAACTGGGAGTTAGATAAGAGTATCTCTAAAATTATTCTATGATACTATGAAAGAAATCCCTGCAGCCTGCTAATCCATACCTTTTAAGATACCCAGAACAAGAAGTTCAAGCATATATCTAAGAGGAAAAATACAGATTAACTTGGAAAGAGAAGACAGAAGAATTTAGAAGTGTTTATTAGGGGGCACATAGCTACTTGTTTTTTCAACCCAGCATATGGGATTTAAATGACAAAATAAGTAATAAGAGTTAGAAGAACGTCAATTCTGAAACGCTGCAATCAGTCTGACACATTTACTCCCCTTGACAACAAATTAGCATTTGCAGACTTGCACTCGAAAGCCAGACATCCTTTAGTTAGGTCCAGTTTCGAATATACTGATCCTTCCATTGAAAAGAGAGATAAAAATAAGAAGCTGTCCTGTGGAAAAAGTAAAGGCAAAAAGACATTTTGTAGCATTGCCCAAGTAACTTTAATAGTTATGAAAGGTACACAGAATGCCCATGATCTCATAGGAAAAATATATGTTTCTTACACCGGGCAATGGAGTTATGAAAAAAACATCTGCCAGCCAAGCTCTGTCTACCAGTCACTTATGCCAGCACTTAGCAGGAGGGAAAATGAAAAAAAAAACAAACCACAAAAAAACCCCAAAAAACAATCACCCCCGAAAACAATCCTACAAAAAACCAAAATTCAGCAGTTAATACAAGCAGTTGAGGATAGAAGCCTTTCACAAAAAAATGTCACATATTGAACAAATACATAAGTTCATCTAAATGACTGCTGAAAAAGACTTTTTTCACCTGATCTGAAAGGAAAATAACTACTTGGCAAACTTTTTATATATGGCTTATGGTTAAATGTCCTCACAGTTAAAGGCAAACAGAAAGAAGCCTTTGGTAACAGCTGCAGCTCTTTCCAATGATGTGAGCTAGTCTTCTAAGGTCCTTTGTTTGCCTTTTTCTAAAGCTGACATTTTTGAAATATAATATTGGAAATTCAGTCATTTCAATACTGATCTTCAACTATAAACAATATATATATTGTCTTTAGGGCAATGCCTATAGGATGAAGATTTTTTTCAGAATAAAAGTTGTGGGTGGTTTTTCATTTTGATTGGGACTTTTTTGTTTTCAGAAAGCAAGTTTTTCTTTGTGAAGGAAGAAAGAGAAAAACAAGTATTGCTTTGGAAAATACAATCTTCTAAAGTGACTTAAATGAAGTTTTTTTCAACTATAGTTCATGTGATATCCTATTGTATGCTTTCCTGTTCTTATGGATTTTCCTCTTTTTTTTCATAATGAGCTAGCTTTTTGCTTGTATGTTTTTGAGTCTTTTCCATGTAAGTGCTTAGGGATGCCTAAGCTTTAAAGGCAAGATATAAGCAAGATACCAACAGGAAAAAATGAAGAATGTTGTCATTACGAAGATGTTGCTGCTGCTGAAAAATTGTATTTCATACAGTACTTGTTTTAAGAAAAAGTATTTTAAAAAATTATTATTTAATAACCATAAGGTCAATGCAAATTACTCACATCTCTAGGGATCTTGTTAGTTTTAATAAAATTTTGCAGAGAAGATGCAGTTTTTGTAATTTTAAATCTATTAGTCAATTTATGTAGGAACTTGCCAAAAAATTTTTGAGGAGGGTTGGAGTGCAGACTCATAGAGATTCTGAACAAGAATTTACTTACTTTATCGGTTCAGTTGTTGCAACAGCTATTTAAAATAGTGTAGATACAACTACTGGAACAAACTACTGGAGCTTAATGATGGTGACAGTAAGGTTGAGTTTTATGGGTAAGAATTGGGGACAAGGCCAACAAGCGGATGTCATAGTGGGAGTGTGTTCTAGACCACCTAACCAGGCTGAAGAGGTAGATGAAATATTCCATAAGCAGCTGGGAAAAGTCTCACAATTCTGATGGCACTCCAGATCATCTACTCCATAACCTTTCCCAGCACCAAGGTCACATTGACTGGTCTTGCTTTTAAAGACTAGTCGTGCTGCTAAAGACTTCTCCCAGAACAACCAGAGAATCAGGCCCAAGCCAGCATGGGTTTATGAAAGGTAGATCCTGCTTGACAAAGCTGATCTTCTGTGACAAGGTGACATGCCTAAATGGATGAGAGAAAGACTCTGGATATTGTTTACCTGGACTTTAGTAAAGCCCTCGACACCATTTCCGACATCATTCTCCTGGAGAAACTGGCTACTCATAGCTTGGATGGGTGGTGGTCTAGTGGTGGACTTGGCAGTGCTGGATTAATGGTTGGACTTGATGATCTTAAAGGTCTTTTCCAATATAAATGATTCTATGATTCTATTCTTTTACCTGAGTAGATCCAAACTCTCAGTTCATTCTAGTATGGGTCAGTATCAAACCAGACTAGAGGTGTATTCTGGCAGTCTTCATTTTTTGTAGATAAGGAAATACTTTCTGCATCAGGAAGCCAGGTGTCATACCTCCCTGGTGATGTCCCAGCCTGAAGGCTAACAGTCTGTTCCATCTTGCGGACTGATGTAGTACCCCAGTAGAAAGTGGATCAGTTCCAGGTAGAGAACCTCATATAAGAACATTTACCCGAGAAAACAGAAATCTTGGGTGCATTCCTCCTCAAAACAATGTATTTGAAATTAAATAAATTTTAAGTTTCTCCTCCATTCCTTCATTTAAATCTTTGTACTTAGTGTAAAATTCTGAAATATTCATTGAATAAATAATAATAATAATAATAATAATAATAATAATAATAATAATAATAAGGATTTGGCAAGTTGAGTAGTTAAGAGATGGGACACCTGAGCTCAGACACACTACACAAGGCAGATTGGTAGCAACAGGAAATAACAAGAGACCCTCAGTACAGAATTTTAAGGAGTTCTAAAGGTTTTAAGTGAATAGGTATTCTTTTCTGGGGAAAAAAATTTCAAAGCATTTAATACGGAAGATTAGAAACAAAGAACTGCAGAGAAGTGAGGTTCTCTTCCATTGTTCAAACTACAAGCCTGCAATACTTCCTCTTTTACAAATACCAATATCAGAGTTTTCTCCCTTTGGAGAGTGAAAAGTGTGTTGTATAACTAATTATTTCGCAATCCATTCCTGGTACTGTTTGATCCTCATGACCATGGAAATATCTTGGCACCTTTCACAGGTGGGATGTTTGTGTGAGACCAAGAGTGTATTGTTACACCTGGTCTGAGCCCAGAGACTGAAAGCACATGGAGCGAGTTCCTCTCTGCTATGGCTTTGGCCAGGTTATGTGTTGCAGCCAATGTTGCTGACATTGCTGTGAAAGTAGCCTGAATCATTTAGTGTTTTGTTAGAAGAAAAAAATGTTGTTTCTATTATATACATATATTTTTGTACCTAGACATGATTTCATTACAAGTTTAATAAACTATAATTGCTTTTTTCCCCCACCTCAGACTTGTCTCTGTGAATTATTTCTGAGAGTAAAAAGGAGTGCTACCAGCTAATGTGTTGGCTACAGATATGAATATTTCTAGGAATTGAATAAGAGATCAGGTAAGAGGGAGTTAAAAATATGGTGAGCAAACTACAGAACAGCTTTCAGCCTTCTACAACAAATCTGCATTGCAACAATCAGTTTCAGATCTGGTAGGAAGATTTCAATGAAGTATAATACGACCATTTGTTGAAGTTGAAAGCTTATACTCTTACTGTACATGAAACCTTCAGCAATATAGGAAAGGCTTTTAAGAAGCTCTTTGTGTTTGCTCTCCCTGCTTTCCCAGCTCCCAGGTTGCCAAAGAAACAATGACCCCAGGACCCCAGCACTACTGGAGAGGATGGCTTCATGCAGGCTGTTCTAAATCCGAGTTTTCCCAGGTCCCCTTTTTTCCTCTCGTGGTCTCACAGCCTTTCCTGTAAACTGGGGTAAACTTTGTTGTTCATTTCACCACAAATTTCAGAAATATGAGATTGTGTTCCATATCAGAATATTTTGAGATATCACAAACCTCTCTTGATGAGAGCCTTTTTAAGTGCATCTCCAGTTACTCATGTCTCTGACCTCCTGCCAGTCATTCAGGGATCTACTTCCAAGACTACTCCAACTTCATGACTTTGAATAAAGTCATGGGATACTCAAGGTGTTTGAAAATCAGGTTCAAAGTAGAATGGCTCATGCTGAAAATTGCTTTGATTTGCCCAGAATCCCATTAATTTTTAGCAGTACTGAAACAAGCGTAAGATAAGATGTGGAAAAAGTATTTCTTATATATTTGGAAAAAAGTTCCACACAACTTTTGCATCCAAGAAATGCTCCAGCAAGTCTTTTGGGATATACTGGAGAATAAGTCAGTAGAAAGTTTAGGATGCGTGTGCACCTTTTCATACAGGCATTAGAAAGCAAGCTGTGACCGTATGACTGACCATGTTCCCCAGAAAGACACTTGTTCCAAAGCATGTATAAATTGTCTCTGCTAAAATATGATGGGTGTTAAAATTAAGTAATTATCCAAAAAGTTGATACAATTACTCTTTCACAATGTGTCACTTAACCATGTGTCATGAATCCCCAAGGACTCAAAAGTGACCATAGGGATGCAAAATGTTTGCTAGTAGTCAGTAGCTCAGTTCCTCTGGCAAGGAAAGCATCAGAAACAGCCAAAGGGATCACATCAGGAACAGAAAATCTGCTCTTAAGTCCTTGTAACGGCTCAGAGAAGCTCTGTCCCTCCAGGGCTGGAAGTGGCTGCTTGCACCTGCAGCCAGCGTGTACAGCTGCTTCTACCTCACCCAGCCTGAAGGAGTTGAACTGCTTTTGGATGAGGTCTGGATGAAGACAGATGTGCTTAAAGGGGGCTGGTTTTGACACAGTTAAAGAATGTTGAAGGTCCTAATTTGGACCTTCAGTAGTCCTGGTTGTGGGTTCCTAAATTCTCTGTCCAATCTGGAAATCAGTAATTCCCAAAGTAAACAGTTGTGAGTGGGCTCTTCAGCTAGCTGTAAATGCATCTTCAATAGGGCAACCTTGAAGTGGGACTGGTCTAGAAGTGAGATTGCAGCCAGACAGACTGGTACTTGACCCCTTAGCTAGTAGCAGCAGTCCTTGAAGGAACGTTATAAATCCTGTGAGCTTCCACACGTGGAAATCTTTTCCGGCTATCTTTTCATCGTTTTGATTTAATATTTTCTGTGTTCTTGTTTGTTTGTTTGTTTGCTTGCTTGATTTTTTACATTTGACACCATCAAAGTTAACACAATTTCAAAAAGCATAACTACCTTCTAAGATATTCTGGAGAGCCTTCTGCCTGGATGACCTCCATATAACATGACACTGCCCTGCAGATGCTCGAGGTGAAATATTTGGAGAGATTTGGTGACATGATTATCTGTGCACAAACACCCCCCATCCCCCATCCGCCTTCAGTAAGAATTAATTTTAATTTTAGCCTGAGAGAAAAAGGCAGACTAGTGCTTCCCCAGACAGCATGTGCTTGTTTTGCTGTTTTCCAACAGTTTGCAGTAACCAGTATCTGGATATCTTTATTTCTGTTGTAGTTCTTTTTCCTAGCTGCCTGTGTTTGATGACAGTATAGAACTTTTGAAAGTAAAGGTGCATTTCACAAAAACCTAAAGCACAACAGTTTCATAAATGCACGTAGAAACTCAATGTTTTTTGATTCACTGAAAATAGAAATGAGACCCCTTTCACCATTCTGAGCTGAAATCCAAAATAAATGGTCCTGTGAGGATATAAAATAATTGAAAAACTCTATTTGTTTCTTAAGTTCTTTTTTGCTAGAAAGCTAAGTCACTTCCATTTAGGCCTCTTAAGTAAATGGTATTGGTTATTGGTAAGAGTGGAGATTTAATTTTGCTTTAATTCTCAAGATCTTCACACAGTACTTGCATTAATTTTTTTGTGGTGGATCCTGTAGAAAAGAAATACTGTGAAGAGTTGAAACTAGGGAGTTGAACACACTTCTTGTCACACAAAATATTTGCAAATAGATGGAGTTTCCCTTCAGATAACTGGGACCTCCTTCAGACAGAGTAGTTTCTCCTACCTGTGCAGCAGGCTCCATAAAAAAGAACTATGAAAATGATGGTCAATGCAGAAAGGTTAGACAAACAGCTTTCAGTACTGGGAACTGCAACTTAAAATTTGAACTATAAGGTTTTATCTTCCAAAGCCTAGGAGAACAAGGCTGAATGTATTCATGAAAAGTATTGCCAGTCGGTTATTGCTTCCATTAGCACTCGCAGGACCTTATGAAGTCAGTTGGACTTTCAGATCAAGAGGAAATGTTAGGATGCATCCCTGCATGAGTAAGTAACAACCAGGGCAAAAAAAAACACTTAAAGGCAAAGGATACGAGAGTAAGACACTGAGTGGAATGAAGCTGGTGCTGTGACAGCCCAGCCAGTGAGTTGCTGAGCTGAGCTTGAGCTGAGCTTCTGGCATGCACCAAGGAGCTGCAGCAGCACTCAGCCAGCCCTGCTGGGGCCCTGTACCATGCCAGGGGAGGTCATGCTTGCTTCAGACCCTGGGACCACCAGTGACCAATGAAGAGGAGTCAGAAAGGTCTCTCTTTCAGCACTCAACCAGACTGGCTTTTGGATAAAGCCCAAAGTTTTCTTTAAAAAGAAAGAGCAGCTTTGTAATCTACTTTACATAGGCTTTCGATTGTACATGATAAGGAAAAGATAAACTTAATATAATGAACATGAGTCGAATTCATTTTCTTACCTTGTTGCTGTGCAGGAAACGAACAAATATTTAGCAGTTGTATCTTGTGGTCTTCATGTCTTCTGGAGGCATCAAACTGTTAATGGGATGCCTCTTCCTCTTTGCTTCTGGTTCAGTGATCTCTCATGCTTTACTTTAAAAGTTAAAGTCTCTGCTATTGTATTGTTGTATAAAAATCATTTATTTCAGGGTATAGTTTTTGAACTTTTAAGTTACCAAGTAATAACAACAATCCCAGCATAGCCTCTAGCCACAAATTGAGAAATCATTTTCATTGCACTTCTTGGCTTCACAGTGAAGTTTTACAGATTTTCAAAGGGAACCGCTTCTGGCACTGACTGTTGTTTAAGGAAGTGCAAAGTTACTCTTCATGGAGATTGTTGATGTGACTTGGCTAGTTTTCTGTGAATTAGGTTGACTTATTTTACAGATATTTTACTTCTGAATACTGACTTTGGAATGTCATTATATTACAAAATGAACTAAGTTTTAAAAGACCCTTAGTGAATTCTACCCCATTTGAAATTATTCTTATTATTTACATTTTAACACCTGCTGTATGTGAAACTACAGATAAACTGCAGGACTGTGTGATAAACCTGGCCCTACACCCTTCTTACTTCTCCAAACTAGCTTCACAATGTGCACATTAAGGTGCTTTTAAGAGGTGGGATGGGGCACAACATTGGCAAGAGAAAGATCTCAATTTTATGCAGTGATTGTCACCAACATCCATCTGGAGGCAGATGGAGATAATACATCTCTTACTGTGGACTGTTGATTATGCAGTGTGTTTTTGAACAACCATATTCATGGGAAAAAGAGCAGCTATTCATGGTCAGGAACCAAACACAGTCATTACAGTACTTCTCTGGGCAGTGTCTTGGGGCAAATTGATGACTACTTAGTTAAAAAGTGAGTGGTAGATGGATATGTCTGTCCCATCATGTAGTCATATGGTAGTCACTGTGACAAGTCATCATGAAGTAGGATCTGGGCACGGCTGCTGAATATGAAACACAGTGGCCCATGGATGGCTTTCAGGATTGCTTTGATCATCTGCAGAGCAGAAAAATGTGTGAAAAATGTCCTAGAAATGCCTTTGTAAATTGTCTAGTTTAGTGATATTCCTGTTCTAAAGCTGAAGAAAGCATTAAAAAGATGAAACAGCAATCCAGCCTAAGATATTCAGTGTCAATGAAAACAGAAAGGCTGGACAAGGAAGAAATTGTGCTTCTTGCTGGAACACAAGCTTGATATAGAGCAGCAGCAGTCCTTGGCTTATGAAGTTAATTTTGGACAACACTTGCACTATATGCTTGATTAGGAAACAATACGGGAAATTTGGTTAGGTCTTTCTCTCAGTGTTGTTAAATGTGCAACAAAACCCACTGTGAAAAATGGTCATTTAAAAGTTTTACTCTCCCGTATATTGTGCTCTACAACCTTCTTAAGCATTTGTGTACTGACTATATGCTCTTTCAAAAGTTGCAGGAAAAACGCTGTGGTTAGCTTTTTCTCGTTAACCATAGCCTTACATCTAACCTAAGCCTCCCCTGGCACAGCTTAAGACCATGCCCTCTTGTCTTGCTAATAGTTGCCTGGGAGAAGAGACCAACCTCCACCTGGCTACAACCTCCTTTCAGGGAGTTGTAGAGAGTGATGAGGTCTTTCCTGAGCTTCCTCTTCTCCAGGCTTCTCCCTTGCACCTGCTCAGCGTCCCAGCATGGTCCTGTGAGGAGTCAATCCTTTTAAAAGGCAAACTAACTTTCCACCATGCAAATATTTCTTATTCCAATCTTTTTATTAAGCTTTCTTACATTTCACATTTACTTATCTACAAGAAAAAGGCCCTACCTTGCAGGATCTTCTATGTTGCAGTAATTAAACTGAGTTCAAATATATTTTCATACTTGTAATTGCAATTTAAGTGAGACCCTGCTGGAAGACACTCATCAAGTTTAGGATGTGCTTAACTCTTTTTGCCTGACACATTCCATTTCAACCTAACAATTATCTTTTTTTACCTTTCCACTGTACTTTTTTTTTTTCTTTTTTCTTTTTTTTTTTTTTGTAGCTACAATAATTTTTAGCACGTGCATGAGCTGGATACTCTCGTGTAAAGCACTGTACAGATCTCATTTGAACCACTGGAAACATTTGCATCACTACAAGTTCCCTTGTGTGAACCAAATGAACTGCTTCATTTGAGTTTTACCTCAGGCTTCAAGCCTGCATCCAGTGTTGATCTTGCCTGGTTGTTTCTCTTTTCCGCCTCCTCCATCAGGAACTCCAAGCATTGCTAATACTCAACCATAGTGTTATGAAAGACACTAGAGAAAGCTGCTATGCCAGAAACACCCAAGTTGTGACAACATGGAGCTCAGTATGGGCTGATTAACCTTTAAGAGTTAACAACGGTTAATCAACAGTCTCTGATTGTTAGGTGTTGCCTCTGCCTGCTGGTGGGGATTTTAGTATGGAACAATTTAATTCCTTGGAGACTAACACTAATAAAATGTAGATGGTTTATAAAATAGTTTCAAAGTGAATAGAAGTTAAACTAATGACAAGGAAAAATAAGACGTGGAGTCAGGGTTGTCAAAATAATATCCAGACCACTGCTGGAGCTTTAGCAGCACAACAAAGGATGGTAACAAAGAGCATGTGGCACAGAAGGAGGCACAATTTTTTAGGGTGGAATTTATCCACTCTAACTTAAGCGTCTTAAAAGATGGATACCTTAGGCTAAGTAGGATGTGTAAACAACTACTGAATTAATAGAGAAAAGCAGGTGCTTCCTGGTGGTAATTCAGCTAATCCTGAGCTCAAGGTTTTAGACTGTATGATGATTTAACCTCTGGAACTGACCGTGTGTTCCCCTTGAGCACAGGGAACGATTTAGCCGTGTAATCTTTAGGCAGTAAAAGTGGGGAAGGGGAGTTGAACAAAAGAGATACTGTTGTGAAGAAAGAATATTTAATAATGTGTTACTTGGAGCTTTTCTGGCAATTGTTGTAAGGTTCTACTTAAGCAGAGCTTAATGATTTTGCAAACATCCTGACAGTACATGAGAAAGTGTGCTACAGAAGGCTACTCTGTTACCCTTTTTAAGATGCATTTTAAAATTTCTACTGCAGTGAAAATATGCAGCAGAAATATTCTTACTGCATTGAAACCAGATCTATAATTTCAGAGCACCTACCATTTCAGCTGATGTTCTAATCTGAAGCTGTAGGTACTATACCACATGAAAAAACTCTCCCTGCAATGTTGACTACATGAAAATAGGTGAATTTAACACCTGGCAAAAATGGAAAAAAATAAATTGAGGTCAACGAACCTTGTGGAGCTTTAGGAGGGCTTCAGAGTATTTACACACTTGATGTCCTTCCATTTAAATGAATGCCAGTGTCACATAAAGTCTCTGGCTTTGCAAAACTATGTCTGGGCTTTCAGTGAAAGTCAAAAATCTAGATACTTTTTAAAATAGCTCGTGTATCCTTAATTTAGATGGTATTTACATTTTAGACTATACATTTCAATTGCTCTGATCCAAGAAAAGGTTGCAGATGTCCCCTCTGGATATGATCATCAGCAAGAACGAGATTCAAAAGGGCACAGGATGTGAACCTCTGGGTTCTGTTGTTCCTTGTTCTTTTGTTTCTTCATTCCTCCAACCTGACATATAGCAGAGCACATCCCCTCATGATATGATTTGATGTGCATATTCTGGTGGTATAAGTCAGGGCTTCACCTGACTTGGAGTAAGACTGATACTCCTATGGCATACTTCAGGTACTTCATAATAACATCCTGTTTTTCACACATTAAAGAGGAATTAACCTACAAAATGCCAAATCTGGTGTACAGTAATATTTTTTCAAATAAAAAATCTTTACTAAAAAATTCATGACAATAGAAGGCTAGAGAAGGACTGCACCACACAACAATAAAGACCTCCTCTGTGCATTTCAGTCTGGCAAGTTTTGTGTCTAATACAGGAGAGAAATTCATCTTAGGCAGTTTAAGAAAACATCTCAGTGATTTTTGGTTATCATATGGAGGATTCATATGTTCCTCCTGAGTCGCTTCAATGTAGTTGCTTAGACATGCTGAATCTTCATCACTGCTTGTCAATTGTGCTCTGCACAGGCCAGTTATAGCCACTTTTATTCTCTACAGATATTTTTTCTTTCTACAGGAAATATGTACTCTTATAACTCCAAAATAAAAAGTACTGAAGTTGGTATATGCAGTTATCTTTTATCACCTGTTACTTCTATGAACAATACTAACACCGGCACCTTTTCAGTAAGGAAGTAATTTCATGCTAACAAGATTTGCTTGCTTCAACAGCTATCTTTAATATGTCAGTTACTCTCAGAAATGATGTAAGCAACTGCGGTTACAAAGGTATTTTTTTTTTCTTTTGTTCTTTGCAACAAATTCATCATCATTAAATTATGTCCTATGTCAGAACTCAGTTTATTTTTCCGAATACAAACTGATAAAAGATATATGATATTATATAGCCTTTAATATAGGTGGGGTAATATAGGGCACTTATAGAAAGTTTAAATATTTCTCTGACAGATTCCCTGATGTAATACTAAAAACCAATGAACTGTATTTTACAGTACATGAAGATCTTGACAGTGTGTGCACTACTATCTAACCTTGAGTAACAATGTAAAAATCTTTAATTTAGGGTTTCTCTTTTCAAAACATGTAGATGATTGACAAGGACACAGAGTAACAATGACAAGTTTGAGTAGCCAAAGCCTGAGTGTAGCCATCCCTTGAACCATACAAGGGATCTGGGAGAATTCTGTGGCCTGGGCTGCTCATTCTCCAGTTACACTCAGCAGTCCAGGACCTAATCCTCCTTGCTAAATCTCACATCTCCATCCATCTGGCAGAAGCACCTGAAAGAGGAAGCAATAGGAAGGAGTTATGTAGGAGACAGACATTTTCAGGTCTGAGAATCAACTATCAGGTCTCATGTTAGTTTTATTTAGAAAAGTAGAATTTAATTAAAAAAACCTCAAAAACCAAAAAAGCCAGACAGATTTAGAAAGAACCCAGTAATTTGAAATTGTATGTTTTGTAAAATAAAGGATACTTTCCTGTCAACATTAAACAAGAAATAGACAACTTTTATCAATGGTGTCATTGTCTTCTTAATGCATTTTTTAACATTTCTGATTCATCCTTTCTCAGAGCATATCCTGATAATATATCATGCTCATACAGAGATTAATCTAACTGGCAAACAGTTCCTCTATTCGCTCTTCCTGTGGACCATTGCTTTTCCTGGGAAGAATAATTTAATCAAATCATTCTGCCTTCATAATACAGCAGTTTTTAGTTCTCATTCCCCACTTACACTTTTACAGATGAACTAATAGGCATTCTATAAAGTCAAAGTTCATATACTTGATTGTTGGAAATATTTCACTTGAACAGAGCTGATCAGTAGCTAAGGTCTAATCTTGTCACCACTGGAAGATTTGAATGCCAGCCTTTCTCTAAAGAATGTTATGATTTTTGTTGTTGTTCATGGGGTTAACATAGATCCCAATATTTTTTAATCTATTGTACTTTTTAATCTTTTGGATTTGTATTTAACAGATCTTTCTATCTGGTTCTACGTAATGGTCTACTCTGCAATATATTTGCAACCTCTAAAATTTTTTTTATTTTTGCTACAATACATCAAGAACAAATTTTTTATTGCAAGTGAATGAAGATATGATGTCAGTGGGACTTAATACAGTCCTCAGAGGTCTTCAGTTGTTCTTGCATTCACATCCTTACAGTCAATATTGTATTAGAAGAGGCTACCAAGGAAAAGAAATTAATTCCAGCAGTTATGGGTCTTGAAGCACACATGCTATCTCAAACTAGTTTTCTACTGTCTTTTGGTGGCCAGTATCCACATATTTAAAAGGAACATGAACAGATGACTATAATGAATAATCAACTTCTAACGTTATTTCTGTCTTACATCAGTTCTAGTTGAGAAGGAACATCTTCGGGTCAATTCAAATACAAATGGCAATGTAGTCAGCGTATTTCCAAAATGTAAACTCTGGAAAGCCCTGATGAAATGTTACCCAGGTATTGATGGATTTGAGAAACACACAGAGTGACCAGTGTTCAAATTCTTCAGGAATTTGAAGAGCTTTGGATAAGGTTTTTAAAGTGCCTTAAGTGCAGATAAAGTAAGGTTCATTTCAGTCCTAAGTAATTTTAAGTTTCAAAGAAAGGGATTCCTCCACCTCTTTTTGTCTGTTTTCTGTAGTGAAACATAAGTTTCACCATTTCTAATGACATCTGGATTTTTAGTGTTTTATTTTTCCAGTAGTAAAGTATTCTTTTTCCTAGAAGTGTTTAATCTTTCTAAATGACAGATTTGAAGTTTGTGGCCCTCTGATGGAAATCCTAAACTAACCTGGAAATAACTGTAGGGAATACATGCTAGAAATCAATTCAATCCTGGCAAAGGAGCAGATCAGATCATTTAACATGTTTCAATTCTGAGTTCTATTACTCTATAATGATTCACCCTGTCTGCTGTAAGATTCCCCTGCCATGTTTTTGCTTTCTCTTGTCTTATGCTGGACAGAGAAGAGAATGAAGAAAATGAATGTTTACTTTGTATCCTCATCTATGGTACAGTTTTTACAAGATGACTGTCAGTGTTGAATAACGCTTGACATTTCCATCTGATAGACAAACACCTTCCTAAAAATTAGGGTGGTTTTGTTTTTAGTGTTAGTGATTTTCAGAGAGTTTCAAGATCTACTCTTTTAAATTGATGACATGACAAGAAAATTAAATGGAAAGAAAATGGAGGAAAATGGTTATTTTAGTTGTGTTTGGTTTTTTGTGTGTGTGTGTTTGATTTTTTTTTGTGTGTGTGGGTTGGTTTTTAATGGAAAGGCAGCTTTTAGGCCAATGTACAAACTACAGAGCATCCTCCAGCACCCTAAAATATACTGTCCTTGAAATGTTCATTCAGCAATTTCCTCCACGTCCAGACTTTATGAAGCAGATGTGTCAGGTCATTTCTTCACCCATGGAAGAAGCAAATACAAGATATATCAAAATATATTTTCATCATAACTTCAACCTTTTCATTCACCACTTCTATATATTGTTCTTTTTCCATTACTTTCCAAAAAAGTGAAATGAGAAGTAGCATAAAGGCACAGCTTTGAAAAACCTGTCTTAAAGAAATCGTCTGTGAGTTCCTCTTCTCAAAGCATTAGGTATAAAATTCAAAGGAGGTCACATTGGATTGTTATTAGCCCTGTCATCCTCTTTCAGTGCTTTCACAGTCTTCACACACTGTCAGAAAAGGCACATTACTATTTGTTATTCTAGAATTAAATTTTTAAGATGTAGCAATTAGAAACTGATCCTTGAAAACATATTTTTCTATTGGTTTTATAGTATTCAGCTTTAATTATCTTTATTTGAACACATATTTCTCAATTTCTTCTTACAGAGGTCCTAGTTATTTACTGAGCAAATTACAATAACTACTGTTCCAATATCAGTGTGCTAACAACACACCAGAAGAATTCTAGTAAATCGGAGAAGTAAATTTATTTTCAGTACAGGCAATGCTTTTCTATCTCTGTACTCTGTACTTGCAATAAATAGAATAAATAGAATTCTTACCTATGATGAACAAGAACAAATCCTTGATTTTTATTCATGTATAGAAACCCTATTTCTATGCAAATATAATATCCATAGAAGACAAGATCCAAAGAAAATACGCTTTCCAAATAAGTACACTTCAGATGTCAGGTTTCTGGAGCAGGATCCAGAGTCCCATACAAAATACCTGATCACCATATGGAGCTCATGGTCAAACTCATGAACAGGCAGTTATGTGAGCAGCCTCAACACTCTTTCCAACTTTTGAGAACTGTCTTGTGGGAAACTACACTGACAGGAGTGCACGTGGTGTAAAGACTCCTTCATCTACTCTGGGTGCATAGTCCAAGCAGTCCTGCACAAAAATACACATCTGTGGTGGTACTGGTACTGGGTGATACCTGGTCCATTGGTATAATAGTCTGCTGATGAGAATAAGCAGTAGCAGACTCAGATGCAAATTCATGTTTCTCATGGATTTATCCAAAACACCAGTCTGGTCTCTGAGGTAAACATGTCTGCTGAGACCTCTGTCCAAGGTGTTAAACATAAACAACAGAAGATAAGATTTGTCTGATGAGAGGGTATGGTTGTTTTGCCTAATAGGGAAGTTACTTGGAAGAGAAGCAAAAGATTTTGATTTTGATTCCAGGACCATGTTTTATATGATATTAAACACTGCTGGAAACCAGGTGTCAGTTCTGTGCTAACCTCTATAATATGTGAGTGTAACATTACCAATTTGGGGTGTAGGATTCAGAATGGTTTGGAAGTTCCAGAAACCCAAAAATCTTACCCAAATGCCATGGTAGCATATACAGGGTCGAGGTGCCTGTATTGGGAGATACTACTGGATTTAGTTTTGTGTTAAGTGCTCAGTGGTTTTAGTAGATCTACTCCAGTGCCCCTGTTGGTTTCAGCCTGCTTCCAAGGCAAAGACTGGAATAGGTGCTGCTAAATTACTTGTCAGTTTACACTTATTTCTGAGATAATATTGGTCACAAATTATTACAAGTAACAATATAGTTAATAGTTTCCTTAGGCTATTTTGCTCAATCTTTTCCTGTTACAATTGCATTGCATGTACAGTGATGTAACTTCAGCTTTGTTATAGAAAACATCAACCAGAGCTTTCTAATTAAATGTTATAGAAAAGTGATAGGATCAATATGTCGAAACCATCTTTTTGCGACGTGGTAAACTTTGTTACCTTCATATTTTCATACTACTTTTCATTTTATTGCTGGTTTACAATTTTTTTTAAAAGTACCAGCATATGTTCATTATTCTCTGTAAGCATATAAAACTCAAAAGCCATATGTCTTTCTCTAGAAAGCTGGCAGAACCCTATGCTATCTATACACACAGGCCAAAAAATAAAGAGGCTACTGTTACTGGCTATCCTATATCTTTTCCTCTCTAATGACTCTGTTCCTGACAGAGGAAATGTGAAATAATGATTATCTAGAATAGATTGTGCCCACTCTTGTTTTTCTTCAAAGGTAATATACCTAAGAGAAACACAAAGTGCATGCACTATGGACTTGGAAAAAAGATTAGAGTGCTGCCCAAACATGACATTGTAATTAACTGTAAACAGTTAAAATAAAATTATCCTCTCAATTCATAGAGACTTTTTTTGTGGTGCTTTAAAATAACAAGGCGTTGAGATAGGTGTGTAGGTAGGACATGCAAAAAATAAAGCATTCAAATATACCAAGAAGTGTTGTTCAAAAATCATTCGCAGAAAGTATCAGGGATTGTGAAATATGACTGCATCTGAGCAAACATAATTCAATCCAGTACTTTGTAACTCCTTGTTAATTTCTTGCTTTTCCTTGTTCTTTGAAAATATTCCAGGATATTTATGTAAAGGAGGTATTTTTCAAAGTCCTTCTCCCTCTAAAACTTCAGCTCAGTAAAGTATCTAGTAATTCTCAGTCTTTCTTTTTTTTTGTCAGCAACCAGTCAGCTGGAACCCAAGAGTCTGGTTGTATTAGCAGCCTATGATGACACTAATGCTTATGTAATTCAGCATGACAAAATGAGATACTTTGACTGAATTTTCAAATACATAAAAAATTGCTTGTTAAATGGAAAGTTTTGCAAAACTATGACTATGGAAGGTATAGTTGGTACTGCAGAATCACAGGCATTTTGCTGATTCTGTAGAAGCAGTGATGTATAAAGGTCTGGGATCCCCTGAAACAAAAGAGCAATGCACAGTTCACATTTTCATGTGTGGAAAACCTACGTTAGATGTACAGTCTCTTATGGCTGATATCCTGTAATGCCAGCTTGTCTGGGTGTTTGACTCATTTTTGTGGGTTCTCTCACTACTCTCAATATCTCTGCTGCTGTTTCACATGGGTGTCAGCAACATGCATGCAGTACTAGGTAGAAAAGTTCAATGACCCCCTACTCAACCTCACCCTCATCCATGGGGGTAGTATCTACTATGGGGCATCAGGGGAACTGCCAGGCAACAACCACGCATGAATGCAAACTGGCAGTGTCACCATGTCCCCTTCCCAGCTCCAGGGACCATGTGCTTTCCCTAGAGTATCTGATCCTCAAGTATGTGGAGCCTATTACAGCAGTTTGAAGTCAAAATGATAGCATAGACTTAATGGGTCTTCGCTCACAGTATGGCAGGATATGTGTCCATCAATGCAAAGTACTACCTGTTACTGGTAAGGCTTTTGAAAACTTACCAATTAGTTACAGCTTTCATAGTACTATGTTTGTATCACACCTGTTGTTTCCTTTGGGCTTCATAACAGGTAAAGTAAGAAGCCTTATCTCTACATTTTCTACTTACAGAAGCCTGGGGGAGTTAGAAAGACTTTACCTTGAATTTCCTGGCTTTTAGGAAATTGGGCTTCCTCGGGGCTCCCATACAACGTGTTCTTGCAAGTTTTCCCTTTGCTTACAACCTTCACTTCCTCCCTTATCCATATGCTTGCCTGGGAATTTACAAACACGTTTTTTACTGTCACTGTTTATATCTCTAGAGAAGAGTGCAGCTTTCAGGCAAGCTGTTACACCCAGACATGTGGATTCACCCTAGCAAGGGATTTGACTGAAGCACTGCAGCATTCATGCTAACATATTTTACTGCACAAGTCAAACATGCCTTTAAAAAAGTTGAGAATCAACCTTTTGGGATGGCATCAAATAGCTCTTCCTGTGACATAGCAACCCAGCGTCCATTTGCTTACACAGTTAAGTGCAGTGTTTTATCTGTGCTGGGTTGCTTGTTGTGTTCCTGATGGAGAAATCACCTGATGGATATTGGCAAGCTCTTCCCTTCATCAGTTACGTTCTGTACTATGTTTACAAATAAAGCATGTGACCGTGGTGTTGAGATAACTTGCAATGGTCAGACCTGTATCAGGGCAGGACATGTTTAGAGAAGTCTCATATGGGTCCAAACAGCTGGAAATAATGAGGAATTGGAGGATGTACATGACTATAAGGTCTGCTTTTAAAAGACTTTGTTACCTACAAAAGGCAATGCAGTGAATATTTCCTGGAAACATTTGTTCCTTAGGCTCCTGGTCAGACATGAGTCAGTATGTTTACTGTCCATGTGCTATAAGCTATCCCTGGATCTTCCCATATCAGCACTCTAGTCTTTCCATGTCAACTCTAACAGTGAGACAGGGATTAACTTTACTTCCTGAGAGAGAGATATTGAACAATACAGGTTAAATAGCATTCGTGGTTCTCCCAGTATTGAGGTTAGGCATTCATGGAGTTTGGTTAGTGATATGGTTTGAAGTTGGCTCCCTGCTAAGTCTCCAAACCTTACCACAAGAAGTCCCCTCCCCCCCCAAACCTCAGGGAGAAGAGGGAGAAAAACAATTAAGAAAACCTGAAATGAGAGAGAGAAGCTAAAGTGATATACATAAATATATTTACACTTATGTTACAATTATATAAAATTGAAATATATACAATTTCACAAGGGAAAGGGAAGGGGGAAGGGAAAAGGGACAAAACCAAAAAAATATATATATATATCCCAATTAGTAGCCCAATATCTATCCACTAAAAGAGTTAGCAAAGAAATATCTCACTACTCTCCTTGGGACAACCAAGAGTCGCTCTGGAACGATTGCCGGCAACCTCCATCTCCCAAGGTCGGCAAGGCCTAACCAGGCCTCGCTCCCCAACATGGCAGACTCAACAGCAGGGAACCTGCACCTCCAAGCCGCCGGAAAGTGTAGAGAAGCAAGATTCAGGATGGGAACAGTTCCAGGCATGGAGAAAAGCATACAGCAATTGGCAGGACTTTCATATGGACTTTACTGTTATTATGTGGTTTCACTGTATCCATGCTACACAGTGCACAACTGCACACGCCCAGGCTTCCTCCTCCCCCTTTTGCCTGTGCCCTGTTCTGATTTTCTCCCCCATTTGTCTGTCTGATAGCCCACCCTATGTTCTGCCCCTTTTTCCCTGGTGGGACGCTTAAGAATCGGGGACACAGCTGAATAAAGAAGTCTACTTGCACCCTTCCTCGTGTCCTGTCCCCTCTTCCCTTCGGACCCGCAACAAGAAGGAAAGAGACCGAAGGCCTTTCCTCCTTTCTTCTTATAGTCTGGGTTAGGTACAAATTGTAGGGAATACTGGTTCAATCTGGGCCCTTCCTTGGCTACAAACTGGTCACCAAGGAAGGCCTAGACCAAACTACCACAGTTAGTGACAAGGCTGTAGCTGTCTGTGAATCCCAGATCATGCTATCATGTTTTCCCTCTGTTATTGGCTCAGATGCAACCTACCTGACAGTGTCAGCATGTGGGGAAGGAGTCATTCAGCCCAATATCAAGAAAAATGGTACCGACAACCTAAGAAGTTACTAGGAGGTAAGGACTGAAAAAGAAATCAATACTTACACTATATGCAAAAACTTCAGAAAGCTGCTTGGTTGCAAAAATTGACCAAAAATAGTGCATTGTGGCACCACATGACAGAGAACTGAGTTCTAAAAATGAAGAATTTACAGAACTCGTAGAGAATTTCAACTGACTCTGCTAAGGTTTAGCCTACATTCAAGAGAACTTGTCATCTGTGAGTGACAGTGGTAATAATTTTTTTTGGTATCTTTTCTTAGTTTGCTTGTGTATGTTTTATAAACAAATGGACTTTATTCTAGGCCTTGTAGAGTTCCATGGAAATTATTGACTCATAAATAACTTAGCTCAGGAACAGCTATGCTAAAATAACTCATCATTTGAATCTCAGCACAGTAATATATTTAAGCTAATGCTCTACTTGAAATGAGTCAGCACAGTATTTGGATGCTACAACGTTTGAAGAGAGTTTGTTGTTCACAGTGTTGACAGGCAGGAAAAGGTCATCGTTCTCTCACTGTACTCAGGCTGTCTAACTAAAATACAAATTTAAAAAGGCCCTCGCAGAATGAAATGCTCCCATCGTTTCACCACATAGAAGGTGAGTTTGGGGAAAATAAACAATAAAAAAGGACAACCAAATCTATCTACATAAATTTATTTATTTTCAGTAAGGTATGAGTGTGTGGGAATTCAGTAGCAGAAGTATTTTACTGACTTGAATCTGGACATGACTTGTAATGTTGGGTTATGAGGGCAACTTATCATGTCACATCATAGCAGGAACACTAGAAAATATACACAAAAAGGAAACTGTGAATAAAGAATTGAACACAGACTAGGTTTAGATTCCTAAGGTACTTAAGTGCCCAGATTTTTAGAGCACCCATTCATCAGGAACTGAACTCTGAAAGATCCCAGAATTTGCTTTAGTGTCTCAGCTTTTGAGTTGTCTTGGTATCTGAGCTTCCCCTGCTAAGGATAGAAGGAATCAGCTAAAACTCAGTGCCTAAGCCTCTGTTGATGCAACAGATATGATGAGACAAGCTACTTCACTCATATGTGCTGACTTGCATCCTTAAATCATATTCAGCAGGTCAAGTCTTGCACAAAGCTGGACTATGAAAAGCTAGAAAAATTTCTCAGGGTATCAGCTTATTGCTTTTCAAGACCACTAAACTACATTGATACTAACTTATTTCAAAGGCACACCACTGGTATCTAGACATAATATAACTCTTCACTTGAGTTTTTCATGATGGTTATCACAACCAGAGAAAATAATCATAATCATGGAGTTCTGTTAACTCATTGCAGTAAAAGGTACATTTTTCCAGAAAAAAAAATTATCTAAACATGACTGTATTTAATGAAAGATTTTTTTCCTCCTGTAGAAATTTACCCTCTGACCATTCTCAGTCAACATTTTCTCCTGGATTTCTATTGCTGGCCCAGAGCTTGTTGAAAAGAGCCAAAAGATATTTTAGATGAAGAGAAAATACAGTAAGTCTACATTTACATGTAAATCAGTTATTGATATTTACTTGCTACAGTGAAAAAAGGTATGTTTGTTTTAAATAGGAAAGAAAATGGAAAACACCAAGCAGCCAGCTCTCGATGTTTTCTCATTACTGATGAAGTTAAAGTAGAACTATCATGTCTAACTGAGACATGGGAAGGAAAAATATGAGCAAGCATTACAAAGTACTTTGATTTACTTTCTATTTTCAAGGCTAGCTTGTTTTTTTTTCTACTTGAAATTCTGAAGGTAAATTTCTCATTGCACTCCACATGACAGATATTGAGTCCAATATTCTTTCTTCTTCATACACACAGAATTCTTCACAGCCTTTCTTGTTTCCAAAGAGAGCATTTTGAGATCAAAATTGACTAAGTATTTGTAAAAGGTGACATCCCTCCAAAGCTGAAAACATGGTGTCTGTACTTTTTAAATGATATTGGTTCAATGGCTACAAACTTCAAATTAGTCAGAACGAAGAAGAAAAAAAATGTAGACCCTTTTACATATTATGTTATAAGCAAAATTCACAATGACAATTTGAGGATTTCCTGGTAGTTGATCTGTGTTTAAGTTGTTTGACTGAAGTTTCTGCAACTGAATTTTGAAGTCCAGTCTTTTGTTTTTCCTTGGCACCTCTTCCTCCTCCATTACAATTCTGCTATAAAAGTTTGTGAACAAACCTAAATTTTCTTTGTGAAAGAATTGCTTCTGTTCTGTTTTATGGCAGCCCTAAGTTATGAACTCTGAACTGTCAGAATTACAACAGATATTACATCCTGCCATCTGAGTAACATGAACACGGGTATCTGCAGACTTAACAAAACTTGGAGTAGTTCTATAAGCACCTATAAATCTGTATATAAAAGGCAGAGATACTTTATTTTATCAAAACTCATACATCTACTTAACAAGGAAGAAATACCAGTGTTCTACCAACAACGGACCCAGGAATTTCAAAATTATGAATATTTACAATATCCATGTAAATGAATAATTGCTCATTAGACATTGAAAAACCACAATTTCCAAAAATCTGGAATCAGGAAGAATTTTTTTGTTTCCACAATTCCCAATGCTGTTTCAAGAAGCCAGTAATAAGACAAAGAGCTGAAAAACTTGGATGATTTTATTTTGTCACCCACAAAGAAACTCCCAAGTTCCTTTCAAAATACTTTACAAAAATACAATGGATACACAGTGGTTTTTTATGCTATACACTTACTAATCCCCAGCAATGTCTATAAATAGGGAATTGTAACTGTGTACTGATGGCTAACACTGTTTTATAAAACCCACTTGTCGCATGGGAGAGATTACACTAAAAAGGTTTTTACACCTGATTACTTTGCAACTAAAAGTCTGATCAATGTAAAAGTAAAAAATCCCAACACAGTGCAGAAGAAAATCCTGCAACTGAGGTGGCAGAAATATACACTGTATAATAATTAAAACCAAAAAATTAAAAAAAAAAAAAAAAAAGGAAAAAAACCCTACCCTTGAGTTTGATAGGAGCTATTAACTTTTGAACAAATATTGTAATAATGTTCCAAGACATCCATTGTCTCTTGGAATTTTACTTGTACATTATTGATTGGAACCTACACACTTTCCCTTTCTTTCTTTTCCTTTGTTCTTTCCATCTATTCTGTGGTTGTTCAGTCTCTTACGAGGATGAGATTTCATGCATTAACTGGCACTCGGAACGTGAACAACCTGGAAGTAGCCAAGAATTGAAAGAGAGAGACCGGAAAGAGAACAGCAGGTGAAGTGATTTATATATTACTTCGATTTATGATTAATCCTTTTCTTTCTTAGTTAATTCTGAGCAGATATACTTATTTTCTGTGATAGCAGAAAACCACGAAAAAATGTGGGTTTTATTTATCTGCTAATAATTCAAAAAAACTTCTTTATTTGCTGTTCAATTTTTTCTTATAATCTCACTAACATTACATAAAAGAACTCTAGAATTAACACTATCTGCAATTATTACCTGTTTATGTAGAATTAGAATTAATTCCATTCAGATGTCTGAAAATATTTATTTAAAGTAGGTTTTAAAACAACCGTAATATGTTGTGCCATCTATTTGTTTTGATTTATATATTGACCTGTTTCACCATGACCTGCTAAAATGATCCTTATTAGAAAAAAAAAACAAAACCAGCTTTAAATATTTTCCATACATTTAAAACAGATTTTACAACACTCAAGATTTTAAAAAAAGGTTGGTTTGAAGGTATGTGATGCACAGTGGACACACCTATATACACACACAGTCTCAGCATAAATTCAGCTATGTGTTTATACCAGCTGAGAGATCAGATCTCTTTTGAGGGCCTGAGTTTCAGAGACTGTTATTGAGAAGAGGTAAAAGAGTGTGAAGCTGGTCCAGAAGCATAAACTCTCTTCCTTCCTTTGGGATGAGTTCCTTTTTCAGACTAGAAATGGCACCTACCCTTTCACTTGGGGTCCAGAAGGTTTAGTTCATTTCTGAGGACTCACGCCTCAGTAGATGTCTTTTTGTCAAATAACTGGCTGTTGAGATGCTTACTAGGCAGCCAGTAAATGCATCCTTGACTATCTCCAGCTTCAGATGTCCTTGTTCTGCAGACACCAGGATAATGTAGTGGAGCAGTCTCGGAGAGGCATTCTGATTCCTTTCTCCTGAATAGCAATGGTGTTGCAAGGGACACTTGAGTCATGGTACTAGGAGATCCACCAAAAAATCTGAAGTCTCTTTCCTCATGGTTTGGGCATGCGGGTGGGAGGATTTATGCTTGGAAAATTACTGGGTTTTTAGATTAGTCATAAGGAATAGACTTCCAACAACTTTGATCCAAGTACTCTCTGTAATAAAGGAGTTGTATCTTTTTTGCTTCTTCCCTTTCTATGGTGGTGATTTAAACAATCACAGTAAAACAAAGACTTTGCTTTGACAGAAAGCTGGAGAATATGCCCACCCAGAATATCTGACTTCATGAGGTTTAAAGCACATTTGGGCCCTTGTTCTCCAATGCTGGGATAGGCAGAACCCAAGGTTACAATGCCTTGGGTAGGACCTCTGGTTTGTAATTAATATCACTGCCACTGACTGCAAACAAAGTCAGCCTTCTGGAGGATGGAGGCAATTATCTCCCTTTACTGGGGGCTTTTAAACTGTTTGGTATGGAAATTTAGGGGCCAGTGTTAAAGAGTAAACAATCAGCGTGACAGGAGGGGACTTTGGCTTCAAGGCAGTGGGTGAACATCAGATAATACGGTTACTTTCCCTAATTACTGCAAGATTATGATTTAGCTTGTTTTGTCACTATCATCACCATATTTTTCTTTTGTAATGACTATAGATTTGAAGCACTGTTGTTTCACATTTATCAAAGGCCAGACCTGTACCGATATTTTTCTTCAGTTGGCTTGTAATTCTAATGCAATGCAGCATCCACACTCTCCCACTCAAATGCTTGCCAGCATCTTGAAAATGTAAAGTGATCTCCTGTGACATTCACAGATATTGTTTTCTCAGTGCTGACTGAGAGCAACGTTTTGTTGATATTATCAACACCGTTGAAATGTAATCTCAGAGGATGCTTTAGAGGTTTGTTCATAGTAGCCAGAGAAGAAAGTGATCTGATTTGTAACACAGTAGGAAAAGCAGAGGATACAATATCCCTGAGAACAAGCTGGCCACTTTGGCATCTTCTTCAGCATCTAAATAAGGTAGTAGTAAAATATTTATGGCAGTACAATTTCAAATGTATACTTTAGCTCCTTAGTGGAATCTATAAATTGTTAGGTGATATTCAAAAATAATTTTGTAAAATATTATTTATGGTTGGTACTGAGGGCTAATATAATAAATCGTATTTCTCTCCAAAAAATATTGCACAGACTGTGTTAGTCAATAGGAACTTGCATTTCTTTTCCCCTTGTTGTTGCAGCCATCTCTGTCCACAGTGAGAGGTTGATCTCTAACCCCCCCTGAGTCTTCAGATTTACAAGTCTGACTGTCCTTGGGTTTCACATGGGTTTAGTGAAGTGGAATGAGCCCTCCTAGTGCTTGAACTCCATCCTACATACTTCTTTCCAGCACCTGCTTCTCAGAGAAGAAAAATAAAAGTCTAGCGTTAGCAAGGACATCTTTGAGAGTTTCCCAATCATTATTAGTCTAAAACTATAGTTAAAAATTGATTTTATTCTTTCATTAGTCAACTGCTGAATGTTTGAGTCAGATTTGCTTATTTTCTTTGAAGATAATAACATCATGTAATAAGCATCATATAGTCCAAGGTACTTTCCAAGGAGTGATGTTAGGAAAGAAACAGTGAAAGAAAACTGATTACCAAGACACAGGATATCACTACAGATGGTGAGCTATTGTTTAGGCTGTTATACAAATCTGTAAGATCTGATTGATAGGGAACTGATAGAAACATATCAAAACATGAGAGAGGTAAAGGAAGAAGATGACATTGTTACTGTATTATGTTTCTATATAATAAATGATATGGAATTAATTATACAAAATACAGTTTATTAAAAACAGACAAGGTATTTTCTTAGTCCTTATCATTCTACCATTTCCACCAAATGATTCTTTCAGTTTCTCTGAAAAATCAGGGCAGCTGCAGCTCATTTTTCCTATATCAACTCATGTGCAAACAGCTTCCCTGACCAGAATCTGTCAATCACGTTTTAATATATATCTAAAACATACATGAAAATAAAATGGAAACATCATTACATTGCTTCTTCTGGTATTAAAACAGGAGACAACTTGATGCTTTTTGAGCTTATCCCAAAATTTTGTTTCAGCATTCCCTATTATTTCCAACAGTGATACCTTGGCTGCTATTTAGTGCCAGGTCCTTGGAAGTCTTTGATATTATTCTGTGTTGCAGCACTTCATCCTCAGTAGCCTGATGCCCGGTAGTCTTTTTAATCTTGATTCAAATGGTCAGTTTTTTGTTAGTGGAGAGAAAACTTCAGCAACAAACCACTTGGGCAAGAATCACCTAAGTCGTCTTACAATGAAATTGCCAGAACAGAAATTAAAGCAAGCAGCACAGCTTAGACAGCTGTGCTAGAGACCTGATGCCTGTGGAGTGTGGAGAGCCTTTGCTCTTTGCTTACAAATTCTTATGTTTACTCATTAACTGCAGATCAGAAGGGAAGGACAGATACCACTCTTAATACATCATTAAATTCAGACAAAGTAAAAGTGGATCTTTTTCATCTGCAAGAAAGATTGTGATCCAGGGTGAGTCATCTCACACTTAACAAAGTAAAAGATAAGTTCATTTCTATGACAACTTTAAATGCACTAGCAGGATGATTGTTTTGCCATGTCTAGTTGCCGAGTCCTTGGAGGATTAGCACCCTGTATCTGTTTTATTAGAGTATGATAAGCAGTTCATGTGCCAAGCTTGCACGCTGACACATCGTCTTTCTTTCCTTCCCCTTCTTCACCTCTGCTGAAATATTCATACTGAGAAATGTTTCTTTTGCCATTGATGTGCTAATACAACTCTTGATATAAATTTTAAGTAGCATTGTACAGGTCTAGAACTATTGTAACTAAGAAACCAGAGGAATTCCTTTTTACTGCTTTGGCCTTGCCGCTATCTCTCTCTCTCCCTCTCCCTCTCTCTCTCTTTCTCTCTCCCCCCTCCCCCTTCTAGGAAGAAGGGACATTCCTATCTGTTCATGGGGAAAGTGTGGTGGGAGGAGGGTCTGTCCAACATTGTTTTTCATTGTCCCAGGCTTGGTGAGTATTTTGTGTGTAAATCACCCCCTCTTCGTACACTTTTGTTATTGTTATTGTTACTGCTGCTGTTAGTGTTCTTTTTCTTATCTCATTGCCATTTCCAATAAATTGCTCTTATCTCAACCCATGGTCTGTGCCATCTCTGCCTATTGTCTCCCACTGGATAGACTCCTGGTTTTCTTTTTAGTGGGAGGACTAAATTGGGAAATAGCATTCCTAAATCATCATACCCACCACACCTACTAAGAGATTATCTGTGCCAAATTTCCCATCTATATTTGAAAGATAGGCAACCTAAAAGTCAGTAGTTTGCTTTTCTCAAATGTCTGTCACTGATTCCTAGGAAGAAATGAGACTTCACTATACCAGATTGTGCAAACACTTTAATTATCCCTAGAAGCGCTAAATGCTGTCCTATCTGATTTCTTCTAGTCTAGTGAAGGAAAGATATGTATTAAGAAATCAAACGGAATGCACAAATACAAATTTTCTGACTCTGTAAAGAGATTTTAAATTCTCCCTCTGTAAATTTATTATTTTAAAATCTGGAGTTCTTTCCAAACTATTGGATTCTGTGAAATAGACAAAAGTAATTCACCGAAGAATATAAACAACCTAAAATCTCAGCATATTAACCAGTTGCATGGGTTATGAACGGGTCTCTTAAAGAGGAACAATCCCCAGAGTCGATTGATTATGCCTATTTGTCTGGCATCCTCGTTCTGTGTGGTAGAATATATCTTTGAGTTTCTTGTTTCAGTGAACTTTCCCACCTGCAAAATTATTTGCTACAGCATTTATAGGACTTAAAAAGGGATTTTCCAGAAAACAGTGAGCCCAAATTGTATTTCTCTTAGTAAAAAAACAGGACAGGGACTATTCCCTGGCATATGTGCACCCAGCTGAGATCTCTTAGCCCCCAAAATCACATGCTGAATCCAAACTGCTTATTTATTAACAGTCTTTAACCCATACTTGTTCCCAACCAATGCACTGCCTATGATCCTGTTAACTCTTGGACCAAAACCATGCCATGGAGCATGAGAACAGTTAAACTAGACACAGATGCTAGAGCTCAGCCTGGTTCCCTCATACTGTTCAATTAGCTAGCATAGGCATAGTCTGTACCTTCATTTGACTTGGTTTATTGCACATTTTATGAAATATTCACAAGGAATGTAGTTATTTTTTCTCTTAAATTTAATTTGCATCAGATTTTAAAGTTAGGTTTCCTCAGAAGCCTTGAATTTTATATGTAAAGAAGTGTTTTTCCTAACCCAATAATATTAAAACCCATGTCTTTTTCTGTGTTCCTCAGCTATACATATAGTGATTTTAGTAATGATAATATTAGGAACACTAGTAATGAAGCAATTATTATGGTGCTTGAAAAAAGAATTTGCTTTTAATAAAACTGATTACTTTTCACATAAACATTAGAAGTTAAATTAATTCAGATAAATTCAACCTATTGTTGCTACCTTAACTCTAAAAGAGATTTATGAAGAATTATAATTATCATTCACATATAAAGGCATTTGGCAATAACTTGAAAATGGAAGGAGATGTGCAGCACTGAGTGAAAGAATAGAAGTAGTTCAAGAGAAACATAGTGAAATGAAAAGTGAAGGTCAATTCAATGCTAAAAGCATTGAATTTCAGATACCTCTGTTGAAGTTTGGTGAGGGTAGAGGACAATAAAAGAATCATGGTCACATTTTCATTTTTAGAAAAAAAAGTACAGGAACATCGCACTAAGTTTTCTTAGTACAATTATTGAAGGTGTAGTGTCTATGATAATCTGGCCCTCTAAAAAGAGAAATTTGCACAGGCTTTTCAACGTGGATTTTTTAGCTAGGATTTTTTGACAATGAATATTGCAAAAAGCTACTTTATATGTTGGAGTCTCCAGTCACCATGACAACATTTATAGTATGGAACTCAGGAATACTCCCAGTTTCCAGTACCATGTGTCTCAGCTGTATTTTATCCCTATGTCAACATGAAAAATGGGCACACATATTTGCCCGAGGCCAGAAATTTTTGGCTTCAGAACAGAGAAAACCCAGACACATGGGCCAAAAAGCAGGCAGATCTGAAAGGCACATCACTGGAGGTCAGCTCTCCCGAGGTGCACACAAAACTCTTGGTAGGAGAGAGATACCAAAGAAAGGTAATTATGCTGGTATCAATCTGGTAAAACTAAATAAAGTCAATGGTATGATTCACATTTTTTCTTACTGCAAACAAAAATGTAGGTAGGATTCCTAGTATTTCATAGCTCATAAAGGTCTTTTGTGCATTAAATATTGCAATTTACACAAATAAAAAAAATAGAAATCTTATTATTTTCATCTCAAAAGACTACCAAAGAGTGGGATTTTTAGGTATCAACAGAAAATTTAGATAATTTTCTTTGCTGAAGACAAAACAACACCTATATTCTTGCCATGTTCACAGGAAAGTTTTTTTAAAAAAAAGAAATTCAGGAAAAGGTATTGCATATTACAACCAGCTGTACCTTTTATTCTGTCACTCTCACAATAAATTTCCAAAGGGATCCTTTGGAATATGTCATTTGCATTTGCATAGCACTTAAGCATTCTTGTCAGGAGAGAAAAAGGAAGGAGGTGAGAGAAGCAAGTTTTTAACTTGTTCAGAACTCTTATTTCACACAGTTGACTTTCGTCTAACTCCATTTTTCCTGCAGGACAAGATCTTGATGCCTACACAAACTGCACTGATGTCAGTGGAGCACCACAAAACATTGACGGAACATATCAATGAAGGTGCAGGGTCAGAGGCCTTGTTTATAATTTTTAGAAAGTGTCTGTCTTGGAATTTGCATGTCAGCCATTCACACAACACTTCTAATAAAAAGTTTATCCTTTCATAAAAGCCTATTAATAGTTTTGAAACTTTTTAATTAATTTTGCTTTTAATCTGTTGCATCTCCACAACTTTTTTCTGTTTGGTTTTTTTTTTCTTTTTTTTTCTTTTTTTTTTGTTTTCTAAGATATTTCTGTGTTTATTTCTGGCATTATTTTTCTTTTTTTATGGGTTTTTACAAGGTTATTTCAATAAAATGAGAACAATTGGAAGGTATTTGTAATCCATAAAATGGTCAAGCAACACATCATCACAGATAAAAATTGCAAGTTTTATCCAAAATTAGAAAATGTTATTCCAATATCTAAACTGACATTAATCAATTTTTTCCTCTAAATACTGGAGTTCTTTTCAAACTGCTAAATATATGGATCCTTGATGCATTCTAAATAGACACACAGCTATACACTGCAATATGTTTCCATTCTATTTTCCCTTGTGAAGTCTATTATCATAGGAGAAAATCATAAATTTGGGGAAAAGATCAGGTTCGTTACCTGAAATGAGGAACCAAATAACACTGTGGAGAGTGATAGATGCACTCATTTGCAAGTAATTATAATTGTCTATTCTCTGTGTACAACTCTGGCTGCACATAGGTTATGCTGGACTGTGTAACACTTTAGTTTAAGAAGCTAGATCTAAATTCAGAGAGGGGTTAACCACAGATGTACAGACAAGTGTTCTGGAGGGCTTGAGTCATGATTTACAACTATCATGGAAAGGGCTTACCGGTACAGATATTTTCCTTTACCTTGACGAAAACTGACTGCAAAAGTAACTGTCGTGGTTTGAGACCCCTAAAATCCAATTCCCGAGTCCAAGTTCCCCTCCCACATCTCACCCCAGTGTGAGATGGATTTTCCAGACACAACACAAGACTCAATATGGGGGAAGGGAATTATATTACAATCAATACACAAATAAATATTATAACACATTATATATACAATCTTAACTATCTCTCCTATGATAAATCAGTATTTACAATGGATCAGATCTCCTCTCCCTCCAATAAAAGTCCAATAAAAGGGAAAAGGAAAGATCCTTTCCACTCTCAGGGCAACAGTGTCTCTCTTCTTCCATGCAGCAGCTGTAGCTGGATTGTTGTAGCTGGATCTCTTTCCAATACACACAAGGGGGTCTCCTCTCACCCCTCTCACCGTGGACTGTGATGCAGGGACAGGTTCCCTTCACCATGTCATATCACGAAGTGCAGGGGTCTTCATGACGGTCCCTTTCCTCAGGGGATTTACCTCTGAGTCAGAACGTCTTGGGCAGCTTTCAGTTGAAAGTCTTTGCCACAAGAGTTCTACCAGAGCTCCTGTGCTCTGTCTCAAGCTGCCAGCTTGGCAGCAGCAGCGGGGGGTCGGGCCACTTCCCGCGCTTTCCTTCTGACCATCCTGGTCCAGCTTCAGGACGTCTCTGAGCTTCTTAGCTCCTTTCTCTCCGGTGCTGCAGCACTCCAAGACTCCTCTCAAGTAGGAGTCCATCTCCTCCTCCAAGGAGGGGTCTCAAAAGGGTTTTGGGGCATTTGGTTCAGTTTTTACCCTAAAACTTTGTAGAGCTTATTTCTCTCTCTCTCTCTCCATTAGCGATCTCTGTCTCTCTGCTTAGCTGCATGCTTGTTTCTGCTGCTCCTTATCTCCT
Organism: Corapipo altera; assembly: GCF_003945725.1. Classification (NCBI taxonomy): domain Eukaryota; kingdom Metazoa; phylum Chordata; class Aves; order Passeriformes; family Pipridae; genus Corapipo; species Corapipo altera. Next base: position 10,092,288 of record NW_020884890.1, read on the forward strand.
TCTTGCTCTCTGCCACTGTTCTCCATCCACTGCTGCTCTGCTGCCACTTTTAGTAACTCCTGCTGCCCACTCACAGTGGAGAAAGACTCTCAACTTCTCAGTCATAGACCTCAGTCCAGTTTAACACTGTTTCCAAGTTTCTATGACCTCAGCCAGGGGCTAGGGGGCCATGGCCCCCCAGTGGGGCTCCTGCCCCTTCCTTGTGGTCTCAGAACTTTTCCTCCAACTATACCATCACCCTTCTTTTCCGGTTTGGTTGTGATATGTTTAAATTTTGCATGAGCGGTGATTGGATCAACCCCAAGGGACACCACCCCCTCGGGGGTTACCATTTTTTTAACTCCAGGGGGAAAAGTTTATTTTCCCCCACCACAGTAACATAACTTGAGATGCTGCAGTCCACAGACATGTGGAGCTATCAGCAACAGATGGAGGGAACATGCTTGAAATAAATGAAGCAACCAACTGTAGGGCAGAAAACAATGTAGCTCTTGGGTAAGATATGGAGGACAATATAATATGGTTACAAGGAGAGGTGTATGAAGTAGAACAAAAAAGCAATTAGAACATTTAGTTTAATAAATATCTACTGTCCATTTTGTCAAAGGGATATATCTCCAGAGTTTATACTAGATCTAAATGTCGTACTTTCTTACAAGGGTTGGGCCCCTAGGGACACACACACATTCATGTGTGCCTAGTACTAGGAGCTCTATGAAAATAGACAGAGGTCTCTTCAGCGTTTTAATGAAGCCCTCCATAGACTAATGATTTTGCAGAGGCTTCTAGGTCAGAAGAATCATCCAAACTGCAAATCTTACACACTATGGAATTTCCCCCTCCCCCCATAAACCTACAACTTGTGTAAAAATTTCTCTTTGCTCTAATTCATATAGGTCTGAAATTGCAGTTCTTAGGAAAGGAAGCATCTCAAATGTGAAGTTAAAAGGAGTTTTGGTGTCTAGACTCTGTCTTTCTACAGAAAGAGATTGGCTAGTACCTCAGGTTTGTATGTCTTGGAGTTAACATACCTCCCCAGCCAAGGCAGTAGTTGTGTCTTCAGCTCAAATGGTCACAGAGCATGGGCTTAGAAAGGACTGGAGGGTCCACTCTAGCTGACATTTTAACAAGAGTTTAAGGACTTCATCTTTTGGCCCTAGATATCTTTTATCTCTAGCATTAATTCCTTGAGTTTTAAATATCTTACCAGTTTTTGTATGCCTGAGAAGTACCATAAGCTAACACTTTTCCACATTTTTTTATAACATAGCTGTGCTGAGTGAACTAAGTCACAGAAAAGACTGAAATTCTTCTCTTGTACATTAAATATACTTCCATCTCTAACAGTCCACCATAACAGCCTATAGGCAACTCTGTTCTTCCTGTTTCTATTCCTTCATGCTGTCCTGTTTGTGAGTTATGACAACATTCAGTTAAATACTTTACTCACTTGTAACCGAAACACAATCCTTTATATAGCTTACACTGATTACACAGAACACAAAATAACAAGTGAAAGAGCATTTATATTTGAAAGGTTTCCTCTTGATCTAAAAGCTAGGCAGTTTTGGGCTGTTACTCTGTGCACTATGTGGTCAGCAAAGAATGCAGTGTCAGCCCCATCTGGGCTTTCTCCAGGCGTAGTGGTTTAGGGAAATCACAAAGCAAAACCATTATGCACATGATTTTGTATTATTATTTAGTTGCCACGTGACTTGGGGCAGAAAATTAGTGCATCAACTACTTTTTTCCAATAAGTTGGCCTTATGCTTAGGCAGTAGTGAGCTAAGTGGGAGCACAGTTGAAAAAGATGGTGATAACGGTGACAGGCACAGAAGCATGAGATATGGAGAAAGGCATATTTTTCTACCTTAACATTTGACAGTTACACATTTGCATTTTTATGAATTCATCATATATACAACCAGAACAAATATGATCTTTTGGGAGCTGAGACTTGTGTGAAAATTGGCCAGTAATAATAAACATGCATTTCATCTGTAATGATGATACATTTCCTCAGGACTGGAACAGAGTGATATGACAATATTAGGGAAAATTTTTATAGACAATCATACTTAAAATTATATATAGATTAACTGCTGATTTAAGTTATCATTGCTGTTACTGGAGAACTTATGTTGAAAATACTGCTGTTTTAAAACCAGAAGGAAACAAAGGATATATTATAGCTAGAATGAGCAATTTTCACCTAATAAAAGAAATGTCTAGCTACGCAGTTCATTGGATTTGCATTTTATTTGCACTTCAGAAGCTTTAAACTCCCTGTGGAGCAACACATCTGGGAAGCTTCTTGTTTGGGAGGTTAGACAAATGAAGAGGCTTTAATGTTTCGTGGCAGTCATGTTAAGGAAAATACTTTCAGTAGCTCTACAGACAGATTATACATTTCAGGGTTGTTTTGTTTCATATTTTGAAGTATCATAGTTTAGGTCTTCCCCTGAGAAAAGCTCTGAAAATGTAGATTAGATGCCTCAGATGAAACAGTACAAACGAGAACAATTTGTATCAGTGGAGAAGATTATGACTATGTCCTCAGGTAAAATGCCTTATCTCTTCCATGGAATTCCTTTTACTGTTCCAGGATAATATTTCTTCATTTGCATTATGGTCTGTGTTGCATGTGGAAAGTATGAAACAGGAGTTCTTTCCACCGGCACCACAAACTAGAAATTTTACTACTTGAGTTCTTTAGAGTGTGAGCACATTTGTTTTGAATTCAATTACCTGTGACATTAAAATGCTATTAAGAATATTAGCCTTTAATAAAGTTGATCTCTAAAGTAATCCCTCTTGCAGAAGTGTATTTGCAACCATTTTAATCCCCTATTTTTTTAGAAAATCAGATATTTTAAACAGTCACTGCACATCCTTAAGTCTTTCTGCTAAGTTAAATACGCAGATAACTAAGTTAACATGCAAGGCTGTTATGAAAATCTAAAACTGTTTAGGAATTTCTTCAAAAGATGATGTGTCTTGTTCAAACACAGAAGTTTGGACTTCTCTCAGCACAAAAGCATCAGGCAGCACTTTAAGACAAAGATTAGCAAGGATCAGAGGAAAATCACAATAAAGGTGTCACCAAGTTGTAGTAGACAGGAAGTCAGGATTCGGGTCCTGATCATGACACTGAAATGTAGGTATCTATATGTAGATCATGCATAAATGTTGCCATTGATCAGTGAAGCTCTAGTCATACAGGCAGGTGTGAACTAGCTAGCCAAGAAGTCACCAGGTGCCAGCTTCAGAGGGAGTTGAATCCCTGTCAAGCACTTACAAAATATTACCTGATTCCTCCAGAATTTTCTTTTTTTAAGGCGTTAAGAGTCTGATATGTACAGGTCGCAAGCTGACATGAGTAAACTGCATTTGTATTAGAAAACTGCATTCATCTTTATTTCTCTCTGATATGAAGGTACAGAATGATCTTGTCTGTCATGTATTGAACAATTCTACCCTGCCATATACAGTGGATATGTCTAGACTGAGTGGATATGTCTTCTTCTGAGGCTGCCAATTAGCTTAAGCCAAAATTGTACCAGGACAACTGAATAAGTACAGACTACAGATCCAGTGATAGGGAACACTCCCTGGTGCTTTTTAATTTCCTAGTATGGATAAGGCTACTAAGTGTGATCATTCAGAAAAGCATGAATTTCCAGTCTGAGACATATGCCTGTCTGTTCTAAGAATCAATGACTACTTTGCAACAAGGCTATCAGAGCTTTTATTCTTTATGTATGTTCAGTGGTCTTCTCTTGTCCATGTTTCCTAGTGAGCAGAAAATGTCAGCCTTTAAATGTTGTCAAATACTTAGTACAAACAAAGTTTTTGGTAGCATCCTCCAGCTGACTGGGAACAGTTGAACCCACTGAGGCTGAAGGTTAATGATTATGTGGCTGTGCATTAGTCACGGTCTGCAAAGTAAGTGAGGCATCTGGCCGTGAATTTGTTACTGGACTCTGACCAAAGGCCTTCTAGGGTAACCCAGATGTTTTTTATCCTCCATTATCAAATCAGGTTAGAGACAAGATTAACCACATTGCATCTTACATGTCAGTGGCAGAGGGAAAGACTATGGTAGCCTAGTTTTAGACCTTTGCTTTCCTTCCCCTGTCTTGTTCCCTCCCCTCCACCTCCCTCTGTCCCCAAATATTTTGAAAGTATAGAGGCGGAAAGCCAACAAGGTATTGTGAATAAATTTGGCCATAAACATGTTCCAGAACATACAAATAATTTTAGAAAGTGGAAATTCTTGTTTATAAAAGAGATCATCCAAAGCACAATTTAAAATATTGCTTTCTCAGCTTAAAATTGTCCTCATGAAGCCAAAGCAGTAGTAATGGAAAACCTACCTTGAGCTATGCACTGAGATTGTTTGTCAAGCTGATTTTCCTCAAGCCCATCACAATTCCACAAGAAGAGAGCTGCAGGCACTTTGTTCACATTACAAGAATCTAACCTTACTAGCGGTGGTGCAAGTTACATTTGCTTTACCTGCATTCAGCTGTTCCCAGGCTTTGTTGCACCTCAAGCAACAAATCCATTTATGCACCCTTTATAAATGCCTTAAATTCTTGGGACATGTACACTAAGAGAATGGAATAGTTTTTAAATTGTGGAGCTTATTTCCTAGAGGTTCTGTGAATGTCAAAACTACCAGTGTATTCGAAAAAGATTAGGTATTATTTCGACAGATATCCATTGATAGATAGTAAACATGATGGTCTAGATTAAATTTTGGTTCAAAAGGTTCTGAACCAGACTTAGTATCTGGATTTTAGTACAATGTGTCAGTGAAAAGATCACTCTGTACTTGCCAGGGTTTTGGTGTTCCCAGTAAAAATTACTGTCTTCTGTTGAAGTCAGCCTTTAGACTGATGTTTTAAGGTCATGCTTACCATACTCCTTAAGCAAAACAACACTGACTTTGTCCACACACCCCTTTTCCTCACATTTCTAATGGTCCAGTAGTCCACTAGCACTGTAACAAAATTCTATTAAATCAGTATTTATTTGTATATTGTAATATAGCAGAATATGTCTATTCATAGTATAAAGATAAGTAAGAGGAAAATGTTTGGAAGAATTCTGAGTCACATCTGATCAAGTTGCTTAACTTGGAACACACAGAGTAGGAGTTTTTTAAAAATAGTTTTGATGATTTGAAAGTTCAGGAAGTTAAAACTGCTCAGCTCACTATACTTGGTAACAAACTTCTATGGTGTACCCCAAGGTCATGCACACACCATTTGCCTTCATTGTCATCACCCAAATTAATATTTCTAAAGTACAACATGCATAGGAATAGCTACAACTGCATTTGGGCGGCTCCTGCAAGGTATCTATGCATTATCTATCCTCCAGAACCCTGAGGAAGAGCCGGTCCTTTATTTCTGCAACCTTCTAGCAAGGCTAGTCAAATGCCCACTTTTTCAAAAATGTATCCATACTTGCTTCTTGAAAACATCACTCACGGTCTGTTGTCATCTTATAAATTATGATCAGCTGGAGACTTCAAGAGCTCTTCTGGCACCAGGCTTAACTGTAGGATTATGTTAAAAAGTCAAAACAAAGACATAAACTGAACAGCTTTTGTCATTGATTTCATTATTGTAATCCCTACTCCAGCTGCTTTTGTAAAATAATGAATCATCACTAACTTATTGTAAAAGAACATGTACTTTCAGCACCAGCATGATTTTCACGGTAAGAGCCTATTCATTCTGAATTGTTAGTATAATCTTCTGCACATTTTTATGATTATATTCTTATTCAGAAGGTTTTATGTTGCATCCTGGCAGCAGTAGTAATGAAGAAAGGCTAGAGATGTTTTCAAAATCCAGATTTTTATAGTATGTTTGTGACTGATGCCACTCTGTTTTTGTGGAGTATATGTTTGGATTTATCCACTGCTGCTTTTGTCAGCAGTGGGCAAGTGGGAGATTGCATACACTGATGTGGTGTCTCATAGATGGAAGTGTTACACGTAAAAGTCCCACGCGCATGTTTTGTATAGCTTACATAATTTAACTCAAAATAACCCAGTGTAAAGAAAATCTCAGAGGATTTTAAGTAATGTCTTGAACCTTTTTTTATGTGACTTCCTCCTTTTCTGTTGCGTGGATGACTTACATATGTTAATAGAGGATACCAGTCGTATTTTAAAATATACTTGAGAGATTTAGTCATTTAAGGCACAATAACTCTCAAAGAGCTATAAGAACATAATAGGCATAAGTCACTGCTGAGAGAGGTGAACTGGGTTGAGAGGTCCCTTAGAAAATTTTGAAAGTGTGATTTTTGCCTCTGATGTTTGCTATTATTCTAATCCCTTGTCACTCATTTTGACATTTGAGGTGAAATAGATCTTGCATGTCTCCATAGAGCAGTCATCTACATCTGAATGATCAGAGAAATAGGTGTTTTTCAGGTTTTTTTGTTCTATTTTGGATCTCTACTATAAAATTCTACGAATTAAACCTTACAAATCATATCAACCCTTTTTTAATTATAAGGAGAAATAAGAGTGACTAGGTCAGTAGCTGACTAAAACTTTCATCCTTACATTCCACAACAGTTTTGAACTATATTCTATTCATAGGCCTTGTAAGATTTCATCAGACAGATATTACAAAAAAAATAAATTAAAAGAAATTCCAGAGATAAAGGATCAAACCAAATCCCATTCAAAGAAAGGCTGACTTCTGAGTTAGGCCCAGATTCAATGATGAACCAGGTTGCTCAGAGATAAACCCAGATCAATTTTCTGGAGATTACTCAGCCTATCCTTACAACAAGTTCCACAGACAACACTTGAAGCTCAGATGCCTCGTTGATCCTGTCTCCTTCCAATCGTGAGCACTTTCCTGACACACCTCCTTCAACTTCATTCTTCAGAGTTGCCTAACTTTCTGCTAACTGGTGATGTTGCTGCAGGGCTGAATAGACTCTGTAGTCACTGTCCACATAGAACAGAATTGTAGAATGCTTTGGGTTGAAAGGGACATTGAAGATCACCTCATTGCAATCCCCCTGCTGCAGGCAGTGACACCTTCTACTAGAGCAGGTTGCTCAAAGACCCATCCAACCTGGACTCGAACACTTCCATGAACAGGGCATCTACAGCTTTGTCTCATTACCCTCACATTAAAGAAGGTGCAAGTTTTAAAAAAAACATGTTCAAGGGAACATAAGCACCTGAATCTCTCTGTTGATTCCTGCGATGCTTGACAAATACAGTGTAATTAACTGTTTTCTTTAAAATGTAGACAGAAGATATTGTATGAGATAAGATATAATTGCCTGATTTCTATAAATACTTGGCTAGTATCTCTGTACTAGTACCTACTCATGCCAGTTAACATCTACCCTTGTAACAAAAATTATATTCTGAGGAATAGCAGTTTTTCAATTGACATTGTAAACCCTTACTGACAGCTAAAGGTAAGTAGTTGTTGCGCCATAGGGAAAACAAGTTTTATGAATCCATTAGGAGTGGGATGGGACTAGGATGAAAATCCATATGATTTACATATAATTTTTTTTTTATTTGAGTGAAAATATTGAAGAATTAGGTTACTATAGTATATGGTAGAGAGAGGGTAGTGTCTTTTCTTGTGTCTGAATACATGTATAATACTAAAGGAGGCTTCTGTTTCAGATCTTTTTCTACTTTCCAAAAATAAGAGAAGTCTTTAAATCCAATAAAAAACATTCTGCTGTAAACAGGTTTTGTAAAAATATTTTTTTCATTAATTTTATTTTTAAAACCAAGTATGTGAAACTAGAGACCTACTAGTCTCCCTAGTCTGAATATATTCACTGAATTAGTAGCCTAAACACTTCCAGGCCAAAGTGCACTTGTCACTTACTCAATGCAGAATTCAACTCCTCTGACCCAAATGTCAGAAAGAGAAATCAATAAAGCTTACGCCACTTGAAACAGACAAATCATGAACAAGAGAACCATTCTCTGCCTGCTTAAGAAAAGGTCTCTTAAGTATCTGAGGAGAAGGAAATACTGTGTGAGTAATAGAAGTTTAAAAGAATTTCCTGGCTACTGTTTATACAACAAATATAAAAATAATAGTTTATATTTTAACAAGCAAAATATGAGACAGCCTGACATATGGTGATGATGTTAAAGCCTGGACCTCTAATCCCAGAGTTGTGGTAGGGAAACCCTGAAATTGGAGTGTCTTTTTTATTCTTCCAACTCCCGTAATTTACTCCTAAAGTTCATGTAGTCCAGTGATTGTTTGCATGAGTAGAAGTCTCCAAAGGCTTTACTTTCCATGCTGCAGTTTCACAATGTCTTTTGCAGACTCGGTCTGGAAATTTGCAACACTCTGTTCATCCATGGTTTCACTGCTAACAGTGTGGTTTACTGATGAACAGCTGTAAGTGTCTAACAATTTGCAGAAGGGTTGTGCGTGCCTCTTGCACTGAATAAAGGCTATCTCTGTGCTACCTGCTTCTTTGCTGACTCTATATCTTTGTAAAATACGCTGTTGACAACTTTAGAGAGTGGTGCTTTTGGAAAGTCTGTAGCAGTTGACAGGCTGGATGGGCAGTGTAGCATTTCTTTTTCAGAAAGTATAATTTGCAGGAAATGGTCTAGAATTTCCAAAGTGACGAGAGCTAGAGAGATTTTAAGGGGTGGTGGTTTTTTTTTTCTTTCTTCTACTTCTTCTTTCTTTTTTCCTTCTTTCTCTCTTTTTTCATTTTTTTTTTCCCTTCCATCCAACCTGTGAAGTCTAAAACTGGATTTGCTGTTAAAAAGGAACAGCTCAGCCAGTGATGAGAAAAAATTTGTTCATCTTTCAAATTAGTTGCTCACAAATTCATGCTGCCCGAATCACATTTTACTTTTAATATACAAGGTTAAAATCTTATAAGTGTCAAAGCTGATGAAGTGCTCATGACAGCAGTTCATTGGAGCTGAATACAGAAGACATGATGACAAGACTTGGCTCATTAAGAAAACAGAAACAAAATCTTTGCTGTCATTTGGCTAAGAACCACCAGTTGTGGTGCTGGATTTTGGGTTGTTTTCAGACACTTTCACTCACCGAAATAACTTGTGTAGGAATTGAACAGACTCACCATCTTCCACAGTGAGACTTCTGAACAGCTGAACTACTCCACGACTTCAGTACTTGTAAACTCACACTGGGGAGATGCAGGAGAAGGATGCCATGGTTTGACTCAGGGACCAATTTTTCAAAGAAAGACAAAGAACAGAAAAGGCAGTGCAAGGCAGGGAAAGGGAAGACAAGGAACGACAAAATCTTTATAGCTGTAGATAAGAAAAAGATAAGAAAAAAAAAGGTTTACACACTTAAAGCTAAAGCAGAATGCATTGTTTTCTAAATATAATGACTTTACTCCCAATTTTATTCCTAAAGTTTTTAAAATTTACAACTTCCTCATGATTTTGAATGTTTATATTTAGCAACATTTAAAATCTAAAACTGACATAAGAAACACAATTCAAGATGAGATCGTAAAATATAACTACAGCCATTTGAAAGTAAAATTTACTAAAAAATTATTATAAGAAATTCTTGTTTCAGAATTATCCAACTTCAGCATTTAGTCAATGTTTTCTCTTCTAATGTTGTATTTGATATGTTAAAAAGTCCTCAACTATTTAAGTCTGTTTCACTTGAATATATTTGTTGGTTATGTACTTTTTAGTTGGGTTTCATTGATTAGTTATGGTTCCAGATTCTGCCTTTGGTTTCTTTTATAAAAATAGATTGTATAAGTAAGATGTATCAACATAAGTACTTTTATTCTAGATTCCTATCAAAAGACAATGATATTCTCTATTTCCATCTCATCATGGTTACTGGTATTCACTATGGTGCCGTCTTCTAATTCTTTATAAACTCACCCAAACTGATGATGTTTCCTTGAAAGCAGTGCTGAGTCATAATTTCATGATACCCTAAAAAAAAATTAATGAAAAAAAATCTTTTCCCTATTTTTTCTAATTCCAGATATCAAGATTAACTTAGAAAAATATAACTATGTATACTGTAAACATGGACAGTATCAAAAGCATCTTGTCACTGAATGATATCGGCATTACTAATACACAAGAAAAGAATTATTAAATTTCTATTCCTTTCGTACAATAGGACTGATAACTTTATGTTCCTTATCTAGCCTTGCTATTCCTAGGAATATTTCCTTCTGCTCAATCTAGAGTACCCTAATATGCTATTTAACCTCCATATTCATGACATTTTTCATCAATATCTTTAGGTTTTTTACCAATTTTAAATTCTTTATCTCCCTGCTTGCATAAATTACTTTCAATCTCACTGTTTATTTTACCATTGGTGTTATATCTTCCTAGTCAACTGAGGTTCTTTTGCAACAAAATAAGTCTTCACATATGAACGAAGAATTATGGAAGCGGAAGAGTTAATTATTTTATCACGTGTTTGTAAGACTTTCAGATTCCTAGTGATTATTTTAAATTTTATATACATAAATGTTTCCTTCCATTATATTAAGCTTATATTTGTTTTTGCGTCAGGGAATTGAACTTTTTAAAATTTTAAGAAATTAGGATCTGAGGACATAAGATGTTCACTCAACCACTTTCTCTCTTCTTGACTCTATACGAGCCTTTTAATTTTAGTGTTTTACATGGCAATGCTTAGATATCCAAAAAGCATATTTTGTATTTTCTTATATTAAACTACATTCGTTGGTTCATGAACTATTAACAGATTTACCCACCTATTTTTTATATGTGATATAATATAATATTAAAGATACTTTTAATTCAAATGCCGTTGAAAATTTTGCTACTTAAGAATTTCTCTTCTCTGGAGACTGTAATAATTATTTGCACTTGAATTTGTCATCTAGACAAAATAATAAAAAGCAGCACTTATAAAAGGAATTTTCAATCTAAGATAAAACAGAAAAAAATATTCTGAGTAAAAACAAAGAAATGGTCAATATCCTTTTCAACAACAATGCATGCAAAACATTGGGGCTGATGATGCCTTTTGAGTGCATCTTACTCTGTGAAAAAAATACAGAAGTCACGTAACATCCTTTCAGAAACAAAGCCCAGTATATACCAACTAAGTAAGTAGTAACTAATTAAATGTATAATAAATATGTAACTTTTCCTGATACTTAGGCAAACTAGCTCAGGTTGGTTAACACCTACAATATTGACTTTAATCACCATCCAAAACAGGGGGCTGTACCTAAGCCACCTGTGGAAAATGGTATATTGTTTTAATTAATGTTTTCATACATAAAATGGACGTGAGAAAGGTTAGGAAACTTATTGAAGACTTGGGCCAGAAATGTGCCCAGGGCTGCCCCAGCAGGTTCACAGTGCAGGCAATACTCTTCCATTGCCCAGGAGCACTCTTGCCTACTCTATCCTTATACAGAATGAAAAATACAAATATTCAATGTCCTAAAAGTATGAATAGTATAATGTCAATATTGACTGAACATTGAATATTGTTACACACCAAGATGGACTTAATGAAAGGTAGAAGTGCTGTATATGGTTATACAGTTATATGGTTACGGTCTGCTTTGGGACGGGTGAGAGAGTTCACAGCATTAATGAAAGAAGTTAAGCAAACAGTAAGCAGACCTAGACAAGAAGAGGGCATGCTTTCCAACAATTCAACAAAATATGATGATTTTTAAAATTCCTAGCTTCAGTTTGACGTTGCCATTTTCTGTTCTAGTACTCTGTTGGGGCATCTGCATTTGTGCAAATACCATGCTGATAAATATATCTGCAATAATATGCCACAGCACTTGGTCTCTTCTTACCTGACAGTGACTCTTCTTTGGGTTTTTCATTTGTCATTTAAATCCTCAGGCATTTTCACTTTTACTCTAACAGTTTCCTCTGCTTCAGCCTCATTCATATTCATGTTCCACTGTCCAAGTTTAATGACAGTAGTAAAAGTGGCCTAAAGTCCCTTCTCAGAGTCAGACCCTCTCGTAATACAGTGGAGTTTGATCACTATTGAAAATGGGAAAACACCCTACAAATGGAGTTGGGAAGGACTTCAATTTATCTGATTGACTTTTTAACCTTAAGGCAAGGTTAAGTGATACTTAAACATTTTGCAGCTGTTTGTCTAACCTGTATTTAGAAACTTCCACTCACGGAGATCTTGCAGGCTCCCCAGATAAGGCTGGTTCTGTGTTAAATTAACTTTACCACTAAACAGTCTTTTCCTGTTATATCTTACCTAAATGTCCTTTACTGCAGCTTAAAACTGATTATTCTTTTTGCTATTGATCATAGGTATGGATGCACATTATTCCACTCTCTGCAGGATTATTTCAGGTACTTAAATACTATTTTAATTTCTCTCAAACTCTGGACTTAACAGCCTCAGTTCTTTCTTTTTTACTTATTGTTAATGCTTTCCAGACTTTTACTAATTTCCCTGCTTCTGTCAGAATTTCTTCTTACTAATAGATACCCGGTCACAGTAGTCCAGCTGTGGTTTTAAGAGCACTGATTAAAGAGGAAAGTATCAATCACACAACTGATTGGTTGAATGCATTCATGAATCATGATTCATTATTCACAATTCACGAATATATACTCATGAATCTATTTTTGTACACAAAATTAATTTCATATTCAGATTATGATTCTCTATAGCCCCCAGTTTCTTTTCTGAAGAGCAACCACCTGGCCTGAAGACAAAATATTGCAGAATGTGCTCTCTGCAGACTATTTCCTTTTTTGAATGCTTCACAAGTATGTGTGTTCTTCCTTCCATCATAGTGTAATCCACAACTTTAATACCAATGCCAGCAAAACTGTTTCTCAGTGCTCAAGATGCAATACAGTAGCAGTCAGCAGTAACAATGCTGACTTAAGAGATAGCTACATATAAGTGATATGTATTTCCATATACCTATTGCATCAGAAGTGAGGGAATTCTCTTCCCAGCAAAAATAATCATCTGAATGAACAGAAGCTAACTCAAAATTAATCCATAAAAGATGGAGCTTATATACACAGGTGATCTTCTACAGTAAACTGTAACATTAACCGTTTTATGCAACTATAACATCAACCACTTTATGCTCCTGTGATTATCATCATCATGGCCAGGCTTCGCAAATGAAGATTTGAGAAGGATTCTATCCACACTTGCTACAAGAATGCTGATGTTTAAAAAGAGACCAATGCAAGATAGACAAGTCCAGTTGCAAAAGACACAGCAGAATGTTTCCTTAGGCAACATTGGCAAGACACAGTTCTTTCTGCATTGTGTTTTCTCCTCGAGAATGATTCTGCGTGTGTTCTCAAAAGATGCAGCAGTGTTATGTATAGTGTGTTTCTATGTCTCCCGATTGGAGGCCAGAGTAGACCAATGATGATGATCAATATGACCAAAGCTGAGATATTGTTTAAGGAAGTCCTTGTATCATCTCTTTGGGGCTCCTCTCTTGCAGCAGCCCGTGGCAAGTTCACCATAGAGCCATAGAGCACGATCTTAGGGAGGTGATGGTCCTTCATCCTTGAGACGCACCCTGCCCAGCGCAGCTGTGTTCGCAGCAACGTGGTGTCAACGCTTGTAACCACTGCCTGTTCAAGAACAGACGCATTAGTCATGTGATTATAATGTAATGTAATATGACATATTTTACCATGATTTTACAATATTGCATTTTATAATGTAATGTAGTAAGAAAAGTAAGTTAATCTAAAAGATCTAATTAAATAAAGTAAAATTTTATAAAGCATAATAAAATAATAATAGAATAATATTATAACATAATGTTATTATAATATAACATAATGCACAAATGTATATATACAAACGTGGATATGTAATACTAATACCTTTGAACTCCTTAGCATCACTGGACAACAGGCTATATGGTAAGCTAAATATTTCAAGGATCCTGAGGACAGCAACACAACTTGGTATAATTTGTACTATTAAATTGTTCTGCCCTCCAGAACAGGGTGGTCACGTTCAGACTGCCTATTAGGTATGTTTCTTGGCACATGCTTGCTCCTGAGTAATGTCTAGGAGCAGTTTGGGAGATCCTTGATTGCCAGATATAACCACACCAGGGACCATTCTTATTAGTCACAGATGTGTCAATAAAGTTGCAAAATTAGGCACTTCTCTCCCTCATCTAATGTTTTAGACAAGATTGTTCATTGACTTAACCCATTCTCCTGGAATCAGATTTAAAGAGCAATGGCACCCTGTTTTAACTATTGCACCTCATATAATTTCAGTTTTACAGAGTAGCCCAGTACCTCTGCTCACAACTGAATTACTTGTTGAATGAATACATCACATGTTTTTATTTAATGTACTTTTAAAAGGTTGCTCTTACTCAGATGTTGATGCTAAGAGAAAGAAGCTTCTGCTGGAATACCATTTTTATATCCCCATTACCATCCTCACCACAGTCTTGATTATTATGACTGTCACACTCATTATGACCTACAATTACTTACAACAGCAGTGCTACCATGTTGTTTAAACACCTATGTCTTTGAGCATTCTATAGTTGTGTTTATGTAACATACCTGAAATTTAAGGTCTCAAAAGGTTCTCATCTAAAGATGTGGGAGGAAATAATAGTCAGAGATAAAGAAAATAGCAGCAGAAACAACAAAATTGTGATAGAGTTTTAATGACTGTCTGCCATACTAACTGCTAGCATACTGAGCGTTTAGCCAAAGGGCTGATACTTTAACTACTTATTCTTCTGAACAAACCTAATGAACTGAACATTCACAGGGTCAGGACCCCTGCTTGCATTTTGTTACAACTGTCTGGACATCTATGAATTCCACAGTGTTCAGGTTTTTAGCAAATTTCTGTGACTTTCAATGTGTTGAGATATTTGTGGATGGCTGGACATGAAAGTAATCAGCTGTGCTAATTTCACTGAGAACCGTTGAATGCTGCCAAATTAAACTTTAGGTTGAACAGACAGTTGATAGAAGCAATTCAGCCAAAAAATTGTTTTAAAATTGTTCAGATTGTATTCTCTTCATTTGTTAAGTATTCACCTTCTTTGTTTCTGGTGCCAGAGAAAGCCACAAAACCTAGCTTTCCTTCAAAGCACATGAAGAAAGAAGGTACTTAAAAACTGCAAAATTAATTTGGAATTTTTAAGCCTTTTTTCAGTAAGACAATTATCATGACTGAGGGGTACTGCTCTTCTTGCTGGCATGTTTGTTGTAAAATAAGATTTATCCCTCCTTTAAGAGAATGTTAATGACATTTGTATTTTTCAGTATGTTCTCATTACTTTTATGAATCGCCTTGAAGACTAGCAAAAAACAATACTTTTACTGTTTTCTGTTTGTAAATCTTTATGCCTGAAAGAATGACTTGCATGTGATCCTACGTTGCAGCCTACTGCAAAATCATATTACTTGGGCTTAGAATAGATTTGATTCTGTAACTATCAGCAAAAAGTTTTGTA
>NW_020884890.1:10107804-10125976 GCF_003945725.1 Corapipo altera
AAAGGGAAGCATTTAGGGTGGGATTTATGTCATCTAATTTTAGGTGTCTTAAAGTTTAACAGTAAAGTCTAAGATAGTTGCTCCCTTTAAAATGATCAACAGGCATCTTCAAAGGACATTTATTCTGGCATGAATTAGGCATTTATTTTTAGGATAAATTGATCTGATTTGATATCCAGAGATGTCTATTGCATTAAAGGACTATAAAGAGATCCAGAGCACATTTAGCTTGGACTTGGGGTTAATTTTTTTTAATGTCTGAGCAGATGAATCCCTCACCTAGTACCAGTCAGAATGCTTTTGTACTTCATAGATCAATATCTGAGCAATAAACCAATAGGACATGTAGGAGAGGCTTCTTATTCTTGCAAAAAACTGGGAGTAATGGTTCTAGAAAATACTTTTTCTGTCTTACAGACGTACTTTCACTCTTCTCAGATTCACTTTTTATATATAGTCAGATGAAGTCATAAGCATTAAAAGACACTGTTTTTATGACCAAATCTCATTCAATATGCTTTTTTTTTAGTCTTTTTATTCCACAAAGGTCTCATTCTCAACCTTAAATGAGCTACAATTTGTTGTTAGCTTTTCACATACACATGAATCTTAAGTGAACTGAATTAAGGATCGTCAGGGTACAAAACACCAAAGCAGAAAATGCAGTTATGTCTCACTCCCTAGAGCTCACTTGATTCCTATTTATATTTCCCATTTAACCTGCAAATCAGACTGGAGACTAGCAAACTAAAACATTTTTTTTTTAATTATGTGCTGCAGTTTATTCTGTGCCTGGAGAAACGGCATGGGTATTATGAAGTTACTACTAGCGTACTGCAAAGCAGGGTCCCTTTCTCTTTGGCACACCACAGGTCTTTCAGATTGACGGGCAGGGAAAACCTTTCTGAAATCTTACCTGATGTGACAGTCAATGGTGTGCATTGTTTAGTGTTTTCTGTACTCAATATGCTGTTAATTTTGTGATACAGAAATTGTGCTGCTGTGTCACTAGGCCAACAAACCAGAAATTCTACAACCAGACTATTTTTGGTTTCATTCATTAATTTCACATAGCTAATGGAATAAATAATGTGCTGCTGTACTGCAAAAACATTCCTCAAAGATATCTATGATGTTAGAGACAAGTAACAGTAATCTAATTAAACACACTGGTTGATCAAAATTGACTTGATGTAGCTCTTGTGTTTGCCAACTTCAGAACACTAGAAAGAACCCAGTAAATAGAAACAGAATAATCTTTCTAAATAGGATTTCCCCCACTGTATTTTTTATAATTCATCTACTTTTTAGTGGGACGGTGGCCAGGTTGCACTGTGCTCGGACGGCGGCTGGGCTGCATTCTGCTATGCCTTTTGCAACTGGATTTGTCTGTCTCGCATTGGCCTCTTTAGGCACCGGCGCGCTTGTAGCAAATGTGGGTAGAATCCTTCCCAAATCTTCGTTTGCGAAGCCTAGCCATGATTACTTTTTAGTCCGTTATCTCTCTTTAAAACAATTTACCAAATGTATTTTATGCAGATTGGTTTTTCAGTTTTTGCAGTTGCAGCCTTTATTGGCAAGGATTGGAAACAGCAAGTAGATAGCCTGGAAGGTGTTCAGAGGTGCTGCAGAGAGCTCTGTGCCTTATGGCTTTCCTAATAACTATGTTTTAATGAAGTGGTGAGATGCATATGGATCTTTAAAGAGGTATCAAGAGAAAGGTCAGGTTGTCAGGCAAGCTGTGGTCCTTTTGCCCTCTTCTTCAAGCATAGAGTACGTATCTCATGGGCTGGGATTATTGCAACCTGTTACCTAGGAAAGATATGAACATAGACTGATTTTGGCATCAGCTGATTTGGATTTCTAAGCACAGTTTAGGCCCATAATATTTCAAATTTCTTGTTTAAGGTAAGAGAGCTTGATAAAAGTTACAGCTAAAACACATTTGTAGGAATGGACAAAAAATTAGTCAACAGTGTAATTAATTTGCTTGCAATGCAATGGGAACCACGTGCTCTGTGAAATTTTTAACTAATTCTATCCTTACCTTGTAAGTGGACAGTAAACAACTGCAGTGTAAATAAGACTTGAGATAGGTTTCCTTCCATTCTATGCATGGCCAGAAGTGACATTTGTGCTTTTATATCCTGACAAGTGGATAACTGGTTTTAGAGACTAGACTTCTATAAAGAAGCAGACATCACTGTGAGCTGTGAAACACTGGGTTTGTGTTAATTCATTCATAACTTAGTGTGGAGAACTCTTAACAGCAGCAGTGATGTACAAGAAAGGAAGTAGATAGCCTGAGTACTGCAAGTCACTGCCAATCTGGGAAGAGGCATAAGTAGGCTTTTGAGATGAGTGCATTTGATACATAAATTATTGAAAAATGTAAAATATTGCTAAGGAGAGGTAGGGAATGTGACTGAGTGGAAAGCATCTGAATTTTTTAAAAGCAAAGCAATAACACGTATAAGAAAGTGAATTTTTTTCTCTAACAGTGCATTTAAGAACTATAGTTCCTTATAATTGATCAATTACATTAATAACAGATACATCTAGTATCATATAACACACATCCAGTTACATATAACACACATTTAGTCCAGGTTTGCAGCATGTCTTTTTGGAGAATGAATAGCATTTACCATTACAAATTAAATACTGAAATAAGATACCTGATATCAGAAAACACATCAAGAGCACTTGATGAGCTGAAGGCTGAGAGCGTCCACTATATGGATACCAAGCCCGACCTTCTTGTGATTCACTGCTGCAGAGCAGCCCTTCCATAATTAATGTAAGGTTGTTGTTGAGGAACATGGTTTACATCTTTCTTATCTGTTATAGATAGAGCAGGATCAGCAAAAGGAAGGCTTGACCAAGGATGCCTTGTTGCTAGGGTAGCCAATTCCATGAGAAATAGCTCCCGTTTGTGGTTCATTACGTTTCAGGATTTGGCTGAATAACAATGCACACAAGTATGGCTTGCACTATGATTTTTCATTCAGTCTTAATTGACTCTTCAACAAATTTCTCTTGGCAAATCTGTTTTCAGTTCTTCCACGTTTTACCACCAAGAGACATGATACACTAAGCTTGTTATTATCTGTGTGAGTAAATTTACTGGCTCAGAAGTTGACCGTTCTTCTGAGGTGGAGAAAAGAAAGGCTTTGGAGAAGGAGTGAAAAAAGAGTAAGGAAAGGACTAAAAATACTTAATGGGAGAAGCAGGGATGCAATTACAGTAGAAAAATAACCCTGGACAAGAAGATGTTCTTGTAAATTCTGTTTTATTCTCATATTTTAATGGTAATGTGAGATCCACTTCATGGACTTCTTTAATATAGGACTGATGCTTAAGTCAAAAGAATCCTTACTTTGGAAAAGAGCTTGCAACTGTCTGTTCATTGTAGGTACATGAAGAATGAATCTTCTGTTGCTGAGCTAGAGCCAAAATTTAATATCTGCAGTGGAATATGTATCTAATTTCCCTGGTCTGTCTGGCTCACATACTGAGCTACTGGTGCAGGTAATTTAACATTCTGAAAGGGAAGCACATATGACACAAGCATAGCAGTCTTTGTTCTGATTTAAACCTTAGATTAGCATGGTATCCTCACAAAAATCTAAAAGGATATCATGCTTGGAAAACTCTGTATATATTCAGAAGGGTTCTCATTTTTTTAAAAAAACCCTGTCATCGACCTTCCTCTTTTCCTAAGAACTCTCTGATTTCCTACATTGTATGAGCTCCCACTGCAGGTTTTAATTCATGTATCATATTTTACTTTTGACCTAAGCTGTGAAATATTAGAAAAGTATGATAAAGCCTTTTTGATGATTGTGGTTACTTCACAGCAGCTGCTTTTCTTAGGCTTTTGTGCTTAATTACTTCTTTATCTGCTTTGACCTTTCTTGGTAAAGGTAATTCCTGTTTCCTAAGAGTATAATTGTGAGGAAAGTTAAATTGAAGAGTGATTTAATAAATTATCTTGGATTACTAATTTTCCCTTGACAAAAAATTTGTACTACTTTTAATGAAAATATTTTTGCATATAATTTTCAGTTGCACCAGTACAGATGCATTATTTTTATTTTTTTTTACTATATTTTTACCACAGGATACTTTTTTCTTGGCTTTGTTTTCATGTGTTATGTCAATACAAAGATTTTCTTTTCTTTTCAAAAATATAAGACTGAGGATGAACCTGTAAAACCAGTAAGAATGTATCTAATCACCTAAATAATCCCACTGAATTTTTAATATACATTTAGAGTCTTGTCTTTCACCAGGAATTTTTGTGGAAGTGAGAGAATAAAATGGCTTCTTAAGTGTGTTAAAATGCACTGGGTGTGTTATTTCAGAAGTATAGTAAGCAACTCTAGTTGCACTGTAAGGAGTTTAGTTGGTCTTTTGAGTCCCTCATTATAAAAAGTGAAAGGTCATAAGACAGTATCAGCTTTAAAACCACTGTACAGTCAAGGTCTTTCTCCCATGTGTTTTTTAGGGAGTTTCAGGATATTTAATCCTATGTAAAAAATATCTTTCAAACTCATATGGAGCCTATCAATAGGTGATACGAAATTTCCTATGGATTGTATGCCAGAAGAAGGAATTAAACTTGATGCAAAGTAGTATATATTTATGGGATTTCTGTGACTTTTATGCAAGTTTGTCACAAAAGGTTATAGCAGGAACTCTTAACTAACTTTATGTGGATTGGAAGCTATTAGATTAAGTAAACCATCTAGCAGCCATACTTGTAAAAGATATTTTCTGCCTGAAAGTCTCAATGCTGGTACAAGATTTATATACACAGTAAGCAAAACTGGTAGCATTAACATGTGGCTATAAACTCTTCTTGGCACCCATAATTGCAGAAAAGCTTAGGCAACTCAACTGAAGTGACTGAAAGTATGCACTGAAGAATTGTAACAGCTAAAATACCAGACACCACACTTTAAAAAGAAAAGCTTTCAGTAAAGAGTTGCTATTGCAAAATACTTAGAGCTGTTTATATTTCCCTGACCTATAAAGTGACAATAATAAATGACACACAGAGGATTTTTCTCTTATTCCTATAGTTTCTGGCAAACAAATAGCTATAATGACTTTTCCAGGACTATTTAAAAAAAAAAATCTTGTTAAATAGTATTTACACTACAGCTGGTGTTCCTCTGTGTAAATGTTTTACTGTTTAAACAGCCTAATGCTCAATTCAGCTGTGAATCATACTGAGAATTAGAAGGGGAAAAGAAAACGTTAATGAAATCCTGATATTTAAAGGATTAAAACCCAGCTCTTGCTGGGATTGTAAGAGAGTAGAGAGCTTCAGCATATAAATTTCCAAATCTTTTCTCATATGTTTCCTGCTGACAGACTACAACTGCATACTGTAATTAGACCAACATGAGAAAAAAATAAAAACTAAAAGCAAAACTGGAAAGAAACAGAAATTGTAGTTAACTCTGGCAGAGCTACAGCTGAAGGGCAGAGGATGAGGGCAGGACAGTAGAATGATACTTTTGTACAATAGCAGGCACATTTTCAAAGAAATACCTGACAGCAAGTTTCCTAATCCCCATCTATATTGTGGAAAACCACTCCCAGTATCTGAGAATCTATAAAATTATTTCAGTTATCCGGAAGATTAGCTGTAACAGATACATTTGACTTCAGGCTGTACTTTGGTTTGGGCTGACTAAGAAGCAGCAGACCCCACACCCTGTGATGAACCTGGAAGCTGGAATATACCTGGCTTATTCCTGGATCTCTTGTATCTCCAGTCTCTGGGTGGATCAGTATAAAATATGTTACATTACATCAAATTTATTGAAATCTCTCAAACTATAGTTTTACTTCGATAAAACATACTACTGTTTCTCTGTTTTGAGTGAGGTGTATTCCACTTTTCCGTGACACTAACTGAAAAGAGAAGCTACACCACAGGCCAGAAGCTACAAAATCCTCTTTCCTGTGACTGTGAGAGTATTCAAATTGGCTAGCGGCTGGGACTCTGTAGAGAGAAGTCTCTCAAGAAAACTAGCTGGATCCACAGCTTAAAGAGCAGCTAAGCTGCTTGTCTTCATTTGATGTTTGCAAAAAGCCTCAAAATACTTTCTTTTATTTCAGTCATGTCCAACTTTTAATCCTCAGCTCCCTTTTCCCAAAGGATTTCAAGACAGATTCTCTACTCTACTCTACTCTCTATAAATGAAACAATTATGTCTTGTAGGTCCTCTATGGGGATTTTCTGTGGAGGTGTGGTGTGTGACTAGGATTAACATAACTGACTCTTATTCCTGTCTGTGCAGTAGTAGATTTGAGAAGGGGAGAAGAGTGGCAGAAAAATGATGTTCTCTGTCTATCCATCCCCAGATGGCATCTGATTCCAATGGACCCATTGCCAGCTGTCACAAAATTATTGTTAAGTATATTTCATTTTAATTTGGATAAATAAATCTGTATTTATTTTGGAAAAACATAATTTATTTAGAAAACCTCAGTGAACTTACACATAAAATTAAGTATTATGATGTGAATAATTTCTGAATTATAGATACTATTAAAAAGTGACATCAACCTGTGTATCTTCAGTGCCACGGTCTGAAGAGGGGATGGGACACCAGGAAGGGTGCAAGTAGAATGCCCTGTTCACGCGTACACACTGTCTTTTGTCAGCTTGGGAGGGGAAAGGGCCAGAACATAGGGTGGAGCATGAGACAGACAAGCAGGGGGACAAACCAGGATAGGGACAGGGGCAAAAGGGGGGGGAGTGGGGGAAGCAGGGAGCAGGCAGCAGGCAAACTCATGGCAAGCCTGGGCATGTCCAGGTTGTGCACTGTGTAGTGTGAATACAATGAAACCACATAATAACAGTAAAGTCCATGTGATAACTGTAAGGTCCATATAATAAAGTCCTGCCAATTGCTGTATGCTTTTCTCCACACCTGGAAATGTTCCCATCCTGAATCTTGCTCCTTCACACTTCTGGATTCAAATGGGCGAAGATAAGAGAAAATTAAGACCATATTTCTTAGGACATGGGTTTATAATCTGTTTTTTCAAACTAAATTATTTTATTACTCTCTAGATTTTCCAGCTTGGTTTTCATGATGTCCTATACTATCCTTTATGCTAATGCTCTAGCAAAAACAACTCTTTGCCAATCTAAACCAGAAGAGTTTTAGAAGCTCCTTGAAGAAATTCAGATATCTAAACTGAAATTTCCCCTTTTACCTTTCAGGAGGAGTGCTGCCTTGGTGATTATTTTTTTCCCCAGCCTACCTTGCTTGGTACCTAAGCAGAAGATATATCTGAATAGGCATTCTTGGATTTACTAACAAATGCTGAGATATTTCACTTCCCCAAAAGTCTTCTAATTCCTCTTTGGCTCCAAGAAATCCCTATAGTTTGTCTGGAACGACTGATTTGCTCATTTCCTACTACAAAGGCAATTCCCTTAGAGATGGCTGCAAAGTTCTTGCAGTACTTTCTACCAAGACCTAAATAATGTAGTGTAGCACTGCCATTCATACAAGGTTCAGTCTCCCAGTATCTGTATGAGCATTAGAGGATTAGGTTTATAGCCTCTGTGGTACTTAGGAGCACAGGGCATAGATAGACATGGTTTTGAGGGGTTTACAAATTCAGTTAATTTAAATCACTGCTTCAAACATTTGCTATATCCACGTCATTTATCAGACAATTTGATATAGCTGAAAGTGTCAGTCCATGAATTCCCATTCCAATATCTTCATCAATTTCTGATTAAAATGCAAGGTGAGCTTTAAGGTGATTCCTGGCATTAGCTGGGAAACTGGGAAATTGTCATTACAGAGCTGCGAATTACTTAGAGTCAAATTTTTTTACTGATCATCTCAAAGTGAATTTCTAGTCTTGTTAACACTTGCTCTAGATCTTTTGCATTAGATTATGTTAGTGAAAATGCAAGGTATTCCAAAACACAACTCACGAAATCCTTGTCATGCTATTAGCACTCTAGAAACCACTAAGTAATAAAAACTTGGGCCAGTGGGCTTTGTTTCTCCCTTTTAGATATTGTCTTGTGCCCTTTCTATACTACTTGAACAAGTAGAAAATAGGATTTTTTTTTAAATCTATTTATTTAGATTTCTAACTGGTTCATCAAATGTTCATCAAATGTTCAAGAGAAGAACTGGAAAATTCTGCGAAGA
Organism: Corapipo altera; assembly: GCF_003945725.1. Taxonomy (NCBI): domain Eukaryota; kingdom Metazoa; phylum Chordata; class Aves; order Passeriformes; family Pipridae; genus Corapipo; species Corapipo altera. The sequence continues at coordinate 10,116,006 of NW_020884890.1, forward strand.
GTTTTCTTAAGAGAAAAAATATCAGAATCAATTCTTCCAGTAGCTTTTAATAAGAAAGTTTCCCCCAAAGCTGGGATGAAAGAGAGAAAGGACATCTATTTCCCAAGATGAGTTTCAGGTCACTAGCAAGAAAAAGTATGGCACAGCAGGAGTTTAGAAACAGATCCAACACAGTGCAAGACAGTTTATACTTTTGTGCACTGGCTGCTTTTTGATGGTCCTTATGTGGAGGGTGTGACTCTTTTTGTTTTAGAAAAGCCTTTGCTTTGTCTTGAGGTAAAATGCCTACATATGCATATGTATTTCATAAACCAGACTTTTGTCCAGTTCCACTCAGAAAACTATAATATGACACTGGAGACAGATGAATAACTTCTATCCAGAATTGTTCAGTTTTGATCATAACAGACATATTTTTATTTAATTCATTCAAAGCAAAGTAGAAGGCCAGGGCTGAACAGCAGAAAATCTTTCAGTCACTGAACCATTGTTTTTCTTATCTATTATTTTTTAAGAATGTCTCAGAATTGGTCTCATCAAATTTATCAGATTAAATTTATACATTATTTTTTGAAACTAGTATCTTCTATTAAAAAAAGGGAAACTTTTCATGTTCTTTGAAGAGTTTGGGACAGCTAAGTTTCTAATTATTTTTTTCTGGACATTCAATTTTAAAAGCGAAATATGAGGGTTTTTAAAGACCCTGGTTGTTTTTCATGAGAAATTTTCTTGCACTACAATCTCTAGGTGTTTACTTTGTGAATTGTTACATAATTGAAAGTTAAATTTGCAAATTATTTGCTTGGCCTGATGAACAATTATTAATATTCCCCAGTGCCAGAAGAAAAGTGGAACATGCACCTCACACGCAGTCCCAGAGAGTCCTCTATGCAACTCCTTCTGCTGAAGGGAATCTGGCATATGCTCCTCCTGCACCTGCTGCTTTGCTATTGCTCAGGGACATATTGTTGCTTTCACATCATCTGCTTCTGATCTGCTTTCAACATCTGCCAAAAACCCAAGGACACATGCAAGATTTTCTGTAGTGGAATGAAAACTAGTATATTTTCTTTCACATGAAAAATGTGCCTCTGTAAAAGAATTATCAGGTACCATACACTGTGTTACCATAAGCAGATACTTCTTGGGAGAACTTTGGTATCAGATTTGGACTGGCATCAAGGCCTTGTTAACTGGAGTTTTTCTGCTGGTCCTGATGGCTTCTGAATGAAGGCCCATCAAAGAGACTGGCATAAGTTCAATCAGTCTCTGATGAATAACAAAGGCATTTCCAAGGCAGCTGCTACCATTCACGTGCAGTCTTGTCTGAGTCAGGGGAGTAGCTTCTCTACAGACAAGCCTGTGGAAAAGGAGAAAGGTAAGAGGCAGGAAAGCACAGTGGGGTAAAAGCTCAATCAATACAACCAAAATTTAAGAACGACCATATTGTTTTATCTTCACCAAAATTAAATGTAGTTGTCATTAAGTGCTTTTACTTTTGTTTCTTTTTTTTTTTTTATAAGGTTGGTTATAAGGTTAAAGGTAGAAATTCAACCTTAGTACTGTCCCTCAGCCCTGCCACTTCCCCAAAAAGGCACTGTTTGGGTGCTGACAGCAGAAAATAAAATAACTTTCATGGTAGTAATGTATGTTTTGTCTGTGTGGTAAAGTCATGAGTATCTTACTTTGAAAGAATTTCTTAGACAAGTAGTGGAAAAGCACCTTTGAAGGAACTTATTAGCATGCTGAATGACAGAAATTATTTTGAAAGTCAGATTTTAAGTGCTCTGTGCAGTGGTAAAGGCAGATGTCACCGGGATATATTAAGACAAAGTGCTCAGTTGAGCCCACTTAGATCCACCATGACTCTATGCTGTGTCAAGCCAGAGAAAAGTGTGCTAAAACATTTATGTTTTCACCTACCAACCTAAATGACCTTTCATACAATATTTTTCTCAGGATTTATTTTTCTTTATGATTAAAACCTCTCCCAAAAAGCAGAAGAGAATATCTCCCAAAATAAGGTTTGTTAGAGAAATTAAACCATTCTTTGAAATGAACACCATAGAAATTGTTACGTTATTAGTAACTTCACATTCAATTGCATGCCATAAGAGTATCATGGGATTAGGAAACATTCAGGGTAAACCTATTTTCTCCTAAAAATTATTAAAACCAAGATTACAACTGATTCTGCCTGGATACCTGAAAGAAAGAGAGAATAGTTATCTGTTTGGTGTATCCATAATAATGGGTGTGCAATGTTTATATAGTAAACCTATGCTCTACTCACTGCTTGCTTAATGTGAGATCTGTGTGGACTTTTAAAACACAGAAGACTCCTAGGAACAGTATAGGTTGAATTTCTCTTAAATATAGGAGGATTGCTTATAGTACTCACGTTTATACTGAATAGAAAGTAAATGGAGTCTAACTTAGATCTCTGTTCTCAGGATAATCAAACAACTCTCAATAAAATAAACAACCATGGGATTTTGTACATTTGTGTGTGTCTCTGTGTGTGTGTGTATGTTTTCATGTATTTTTCATTTCATGTATTTTATGTACACCAAAAAATGTTTGCAAGTACAAGTGAGTGTCTAAAATTCTAAGGGTTCCAATCCCTTCCATGAAAAGTCTAAAGTGCTTTACAGAAATGAAAAGTGTGATGATGGACATTTAACCAGTATGACCAATACAATCGTACCTGGCAACAGAGAAAAGAGAAATAATAATAAAGATTTACTGGAGAAAGTAATGATATGCTTTATTTCAGGGGATCCCAGACTTTTTTCCCTCCATGTGTTAACACTAGCAGTGGTGACACACAGCAGTTGTAGCAACATCTAGCATAGCAGCTACGAAACATGCCTACCAGAACATAAACTGCAGTAGAACATTAGAAGAGGCCTAACACGTCCTCTTGGTGCACATGGCAGAAATCCAGCTTACATTGCAGCAATGCTCTGAAAAACTACCTTAAACAATATCTCACATATTTTATTCACACAAAGATTAAATATTTTCTAGTTCCTATCTATTCTGCAATACATTACACAGTCTTGGGCAGGCCAATAGATTGCTGGGATGATACTTGACAGAAAGCAATGTACAAACAAAATATCTAACACTAAAGTATGACAAAAATGAGCATGTGTGTTTGGAGTGTAGAACTTTAGAAGTTCTCTCCTCCTATACAAAAGCCTTTAGCTCTTTTATGTGCAGGACTTCCAAATTTTCAAGCTATCAATTCCATAAAACCAGAGCCTCATGGACAAGGAGAGTTCTGCATACTGCCACAAGAATATTCCCACTTGCTCCCTTTTTTTCTCTTATACATACACACACATGCACATGCAGGCACAAGGGTCAGTTTTACAAGAGCTAAGATGTTACAGTATCCCCTCACACAGAGCCAAGTCTGGGTACATTTGAATAAATAATCCTGTCTAGCTTTTATTTCTTCTCACTTCACACCTTTGCAGAGAACAGTTGTCATGTATAATGTCACCAGACACTGTCTTTAAACGTCCTGTGGCATCTTAAAACATGCTAAAATCCTTCTGCAGATATGTTACGGTCTTTAAAGCAGTTATTGGTGAAGGTAGACAAGACTTTTTTTGTGGTCAGCAATATCCTTATTGCTGGCTGGCCTAAAGATCGGTGCTGTGGAAAGGAACATCATGCAAGGAAGTTTGAAAACAGCTAGGAAGAACACAGCGTTCCAAGCCTGAATATCTCCAAAAATACCTCTAAAGCAGCTTAGCATGAGTGAGAGTTAAAAGAATGAGCAAAGAGGAGAGGAACTGGCTAAAGGAGTGAGTTTTTCCAGACAGAGAAGTATAACTTGCATTTGTTTGTTTTTCAAAGAAAAATCCCACACTGTATCTGAATGCCAGACACTCTCATAAAGGGACACACATAAATCACTCTCCTACAATTGCCCTGTCTCTGCATGGTGAACCCTGCCCAGAGCGACAGACAGTTCCTCTTCTGCTCCTGTAAGGGCCTCTGAGCCTCCTCTCTGCTGGAGCTGTTTGTCTGCAGTGATTCATCCCAGGATGTGAACCAGGAAAAGCAGGCTAAACTGTCTCTCCTGCTGTGAGGGAGGGGAAAAAAGGGACCCACGTGTTCCCAAAGCATCTGTGTACCTCATTCTTTCTGAAAGGGAGAAATAACTGCAGGGCTTGATTTCAGAAGACCACAGACTTTTAAACATCGGGGATGTTTTCAATAAACACTGTAGATGTTTGGCTCATAACCTTGTTCAGATTATGCATTTCAGTCTGCATACTGCGGAAATCTGTCTCCACAACATATGTCAGCAACCTGAGTGTTCAGTTTCACTGAGTTTCTCAGTGCTGAAACAACATGAAATCTGCTGCTCTCACTTCTGCTGCTGGCACCCATGACTGTCATTTGCCTTAAGTTACCAAACTGGGAGGAAGGTTGAGGGGAGGGGGAAGAAGAAGCCAAAGGGTTGGCCTGGTGCATGTGCCTTCAATGGATGCATAAACTTCTTGGAGCAGATTCTCCCATCTGTTTTCTTGTCTATGCTCCACTGTCTTCCTTTACCATGCTGGAGCATGACATGATTTGTGATTTTCAAGAACTCAACAAACCAGGATACTTGTATTTTTTGGCTTACTCCTCCAATTCCTTCTTTTCCCTCAGAAAATTTTTACTTCCTTTAAGGTAACCTTTAGAGTTATCATGATGTCTTATCATGATAGTCATAACAGGCTTTAGATAAAAAAAAAATAAAAATTAAATAAAACCTCCACATATTTTTGTTCACTATCTTCTTTGTAGCATACCTGGTCTGTACCATACCTGCTTCTAAGTTTAGGATTCACCCTACTTGGTGAGACACAGGTTCTTGTGAAGGATGTGCTGAGAAATCATTGTCTGAGGGCCACCCCTCTGCTCTGTCAAAGCCTGGAAGTCTAAACCTGTCAAATAACTATCTAACAAGGTTTTGATAAACAGTGGTTCCAGATGGGAGAAATTGCTGTGTGAGCCATTCAGAGATTTTTCAAGAAAATTGCAAGAGAGTATATTAGTAGCTTATCTACCAAAACTAACAGCAAATACGAAAATAACAGTAAATCTCTTCAGCAGGGACGAAAAGCACTTGGGTGTTGGAAGGGAGTTCAGTTTGCAAGGGAAAATTTCAAATTCTATGAGATAAGGCCAGATAATCACACATTGCTGTTTACCCACTGGGTAACCCTGTTAATCTTAGACAGAAAAAGAGTTAGATTTTCTATTACTCGAAATTGGTTTACAAGTGGTTTTGCTTTTGAAAACATCTTAAGCAGAAGATGTAATAAAAAGTAGTTCTTTTAACTTCAAATTACGGAACAGGTTTTTTGACATCTGACAGAGGTACAAAGATATTCTAGTTCTAAATATAAGTGCAGTGAAGCTGGGGCTTTGCCTGCAGCAATTATTTGTGCATCAGTAAAGTAACTAGTAACAACAGTAAACTGTTATATAAGAAATAAATGTTTTTTACACATTTTGTCTTGAAACCAGAATGGTAGGTTTAAGATGACTTTCAGGATGATGAGAATGAAGACATACAGATACAACGCACACCATATTTGACTTAATTCTTTTGTGCATCACCAGACAGTGAAGGTGCAGAGACTCAATGCATAATCTACTTTTCACCTGAAGAGAGAGAATGACAGCACACAGCCAGTCAGTCACAACTTGGAGACAACCCCTGCTCCCCACGTCATTGACTGAACACAGATATGCTGCTTTATGACATGCTGGAGGAGAAAGAGAGTACACAGAGTGACTTTCAGAGGTATAAGGTTCACATGTGGAAATTACAAAATGATTCAGAAGGAGATGCCAGTTGCACTACAGAGAATCCAGAGTTCCTCCAGTTTTACAGTAAGGGAATTGTGCTCAGACTTGGCAGGCTGCTGTGCTTTCCCATGAAGGAACAGGGGAGCTCTAAGCCCGAGTCTGAAGATAATCACTGTATGGGAACTGTAAATTGCTAATTACTGCAATATATAAGTTGATGGACTTTTTTTTTGCTGCAGTTTCAAGACAGCAATAAATATGCAGAAGGCCATTTCCCATTCCCTTCTGTATTATTTTTAATTTCATAGTAATGAATTTTAGAGTATTTTCTTTCTTTCTTAATTTGTTATCCCTCTCTAAGTACCCTACTCACATTGACCCAAACCCCTGCAACTTCCGCAGGACTAATTAAAAGACAAGAGTGTGATTTGCTAAACATAGTGAGGAACTCTATACATAAGTCAGGATCATTATTACTTAAGGATAGCTAGCAGAGTCTGCCAGTTTTTATTTTATAAAACCATAACATACAACTTTTATGCATTGCTATAACGACTCTGTGTCTACTAAATCCTGTTAATGTGTCTGAGTCTGTACTGTTTAAATTCATTATCTCCTTAAACTGGAATTTATACAGATTCCAAGGCTCAGTCTTCCTTTCTGCTGCCAGGGGAGATATTTGACATGCATTTTGCACTGTATTGTTTTATTAAATGACAAGTGGACTTTCTAACCTTGTAAATATATTACAGAATTAATGAATTTCTCAGGAAAAGAATCTGATAGAGATTGACCATAATTTGGGGGTAGAGGGCAGGGGGAGGAGGATGTAGGTAACTAGCAGTAAAAAGCAATGATATAAATCAATGATATATGATTGTGTAGTGGATCCTCAGACATAAACTATATTTCATCTGAATTCTCCACTTCCCGAAGAGAAAGAAAGTTGGATTTGACTGCAGTATGGACAGCAAGGAAACTCCTAATGTAGAAGTGCAGGGGAAAGGTGATGGAAGCTAGCTTTGGGAACTTTTCCTGAGGAGGTGGTGTGTGAAGGACAAAAGGATAAATTGACTCCATGCCCTGCATGGTAAAATGGCCCAGCACGGCCAGGAACTTCCACCACCAGGGAGTGCAGCTTCAGTCAGACCGTGATCAACAGTAGTTCAGGATGCCCTGTGTGAGTGTTTACCACTGTGAGGGTTTACCACCATAAGTTTCAAGGAGTCTGCTTGACCAGAAAAAGGAACTGGAGGGTAATTCTCATAGCAAAGCAAACACTCATAGTGTCTTACACAAAGACAAAGCTAGGGATTGCTTATTATGGCAATGGAAGTATCGTATCTCAGGTTCCATAAATCCAGTTTTACCAACTGTCATGGAAATTTCCTGGGGCAGGTCCATTGTGGTACTTTGGGGTCAAGACTCACCCTCTGCTTTGGTTTATCCTTAGTATGCCTTTGGGTGAGCTGTGAGAAGGGCCTCAGGGAAAACTAGGTTCCATTTATATCACTGTACCCTCCCAGCCATGAGAACCAACCTGTTGTTGTTTCAGCAACCCTGGAAAGGGGTTAGGGAGGGTTACGTGGGGCGTGTGTGTGCAGGGGGAGGTAGGGTATTACCCATATAAAAGCCCAAGAGCTGACTACCTGAGCTGGTGAACAGTCAGAAATATTGTCCAGATCTTTCAGGACTCACTTATCTGTCTTTGGTGTATGTTTCAATTCATGCAATTCTCAGACACCTAAGGTCGCACTCTGTCTTCATAAATAGTACTGCAACAGACAAATTGCACCTTGAGTGGGACCTGGTCATGGGAGAGAGAGCAGATGGGACAGGCTTGATATACAATGTGAGGTGGTTTTGAGCTGAGTTTGTAACCACTTGTGTATGTAAAGTTTGGTTTACTGCCAGAATAAGAAAATAAAATGCCCCATTGAGTCAGCAGAAAAGTCCATCCAGTGCTAGCAGTGGCAGTAGAGGAAGCAGTCATGTGAGCTTTGCCAACCTGTGTCATCTGTCCCCCCTATGACCTCCTCAGCAGTCACAGCATTTATATAAGGGATGCTAGAGGCTGGGATGTCGGAAGATCTTTGGGATCAGTCTTGGGAGACCATCACTGGATAAAGTAGGGCATTTGCTCACTCTCTTAATACTCAGTGTACAAACACGAGAATGCTTACCTTGAGGTGTCCCCTTATGCAAAAAGCCATTAGGAAGCTAAATCTCAGACCTTGCCTCTCCTCGTTTAGAGGCAGGTGGCTTGTAGCTTCTCCTGTTTCTTGTAATGAGTTAAGGAACTGTAGGAACGATGCAAAGTGAAATGTAATTAATCATGTATTATCAACAACTGTTGCTTCAGGTTCATGATATTATTTGTGCTACAGAAATTATTTGAGAAACTGTTTTTTTGGTGTGTTGTTTGTTTGTTTGTTTTGTACCAGGATTTTAAAAAATCATGCAGTTTTTGATCAACAAGGTTACTTCATGACAAAGATTTGAACTTGAGGCAACCATGTCTTTCTGAATATGTTTCTAAGCCTCTTTGTACATCTTCTCCTTACCTCTAGCTTTCTTTAACAGGGGTTTTATTGTTGAATTTTGACATGAGGCAGACCTATATTAAGGAAAGTCTGCTCCTAGCTTTTGGACTGACACTAAGAGGAACTAGGATAGTCACCGGTAGTCAAAATAAAGATGTATATTTTATTTTAGGTCAGTTCTGAATGTCACCTGACCCTCAAAAATTAATGTGAGCCCGTGCACCAGACCACTCTCAGAGAAAAAGATGTGCTACTTTTCAATGCAGAATTAGAAAAAGTAATTATAAGTTATCTAATTGATGATTAATAAATATCTAAAATAAATTTTAAAAATCTGAAGATAACATAATTTATGTTTTTTGAAATAGATTAAAAATATTTATTATTTAAGAAAAATAAAGTACAAAAAAAAGCAAATATTATACAATTAAATACAATTTTCTACTCAGCAATTTACTGTTCCTATCCCCTATTTAAGTCTGGAACATTTCATCTTCAATAGATATTTCTATTCCTACTTAGTCTTCTGGAACAGTCCCAGTTTAAATGAAAAGACCAACTTTTCCTAGATTGCCACCTCATTTATACAAGGCTGGCTGGAAAAAGTAAACTGGATGAGTTTGACCTCGTTTTTCTAATTCTTAATTATGCAGCAATACACATTTACATATTAGTTCAAGAGGGCTTTTTCAGGACTAGCCTCTGCAGAAAGGATGTACAACTCAGCATTTTGCTTTGCCAATTTCCTTAAAAAGAAATGGAGCAAAGTTCTCAAAAAATTCTTGCAAATTCCATTCAGGTGTCATAAACTCAGATAACCCTTTGGAAGATCCATTTTAAAGAACTATCTTTAAAATAAAAAAAAATCTGTCTCCTCTCTTTGTTTTTCCCTAGATACTAGAATGTGAAAGCATTATTTTTAATGTTTTCTGGAAAGCAGAAAGACTAAGAAAGTTGGGTATGGGGAGTTGGGATTTTCAGGCCTTAGAAGTGAATGGCATGTTTCTTCTTAATTTGTTTGTTCGTTGGTTTTGTTTTTTTCAAAAATAACATTAAGTGATAGGAAAAGTTACAGTGATGACAATAATAAGAAAGAAGAACCTCTGAGCTTGAAGGATGAATGTCAATGACACAAATTCCAAGCAGTAAGTGGGTACTGACAGTGTTCCTTAAGGAATGATCTGGGGCCAAAAAATGTTTAAGTGCACTCTCAGTAAGTTACTTCACAAATAAAATCCGTATGAATGAAACTGTCAATAGACTGGAGGGCAGGGCTGCAACTTGGAGGGATCTCATAAAGCTAGAAAAATGGGCTGACAAGAATGTCATGGAGACCAATGAAGGGAAATTCAAAATCCTGCCTGTGGGGAGGAATAGCCCTAAGCACCAGAATGGTCTCAGGGCCAATCACCCAAAAAGCAACTTGGCAGAAAAAGACGCGTGAGTCCTGGTTGACAGCCAGGCTACCATGAGCCAGCAGTGTGCCCTTTTAGTGCTGCATATCAGGCTGCAGGGGGTAGGCCAATGCCTGCCTGCTGAGTGAGGGGATCTTTCTGTTCTGGTCAGCACTGACGAGATATATCTGGAGTGCTGGATCCAGGTCTG